>NC_056731.1:639906522-640180359 GCF_019279795.1 Protopterus annectens | reverse complement strand
TTTTTACCCCCTTTTTTAAAGAAAAATTTTCGGGGGGACCCCAAAACCCAATCCAAAAACGGGAAAAAGCCATTTCCCAAAAAAAATTTCCCACCACAGAGAGAACAGGAGGTATAGCTAAGGGCCTGTGCTGTGGGAGGTGCAGAAAGGTCCTAAGTCTTTTCTGGAGTCTGAAAAATCCTGTTGCTGCCATTGGAACTGTTCTCGCATGGCATGCAAGGTTTCCCAAAGGAGAATTCTTCTGGTGGGGAAGCAGCTGGAATGGATTCTTCAGCATCAGAATCTTCAAAATTGGAGAAGGGAGCCTCTGGCTGGTCAGTTATGTCTGATTCATCAGCAGAATCATCAGAAGACACTGGCTCAGGGGCTCTGCCCTAGGTCTCTTCTCTGGGGGCTGAGAGGCCCTGTCTGGGTGAGATTGAGATCCTCTAATTAAAGAAATTAAATCTTCTGCCAAAGAAAGCATTTGAGAACTAGAAGAGGGCCTGGATGTGGGGGTTTAACAGGCACTGATTTAGTAGTCTTGGCTGCTTTAGCCCTGGCGAAGGCCTTAATGGACATGGCTGCTGGAGGCCTAGCAGCACCACGTGCTGGGGTAGAGACATCCAAGGGATGGTGTCTGATAAGTCAACCACCGTAGTGGGTAAAATTTCTGAGGTCGATTCAAGAGTTGTAGCAGGGGCCTCAGTTGTAAGAATAGGTTCAGCTGTACTTTGATCAGTTTTCGGTTTCGGCGAAACCGAGACACTCATGATTTGCTTTACCGTGGTTTCGCCGAAACCGCGACCGCGAATGTCGGTCTTTATCTTTGCGTTTTTGGAAGATTGGGTAGTCGGAGGATCCGGCGGCATAATGTACGCAAAATCAGTACCGAAAAACTGTTCTGCAAACTCCGACCGGCGCCTAAGCGTTGATCGGTTGAAAGAGGCACAGGCGAACAGGCTGCTACGTCGTGGGCTGGGCCTAAACAAGGCAGACAGTAAGAGTGGAAATCTTTATGAGGTATTTGTTTCCCACAGGTTAAACAATTGTTAACTTTTCTGACATCGGCTGAGGCAAGAAAGAGTCCCCAACGGGTACTTAGCTTTAGAAGTCTTGAGTAGTATTCGGTAGAAGTAATCTCTGGATCCGACCGACCGGCACTTGCGAACAGCTTCTGCTTCAAGGCGCGGCAAGAAAGACAGAGGAAAATGGCGTCGGCTGATGCTTTTATACCCGAAGACCAACAGAGATGACGTCGGGTGGAGTGCGACATCAGCCGAAGCCGGACCCGGACTTTGGAATCCGGCCGACTGCAGGGCTGCCTGACGACAGGACAACCCACTTGTTATGACTGCAGATGCATCCATGAAGGACATCTGGTCTTATCCATAGGAGCATCTAACAACTTAGCTTTAACATGATCCGGTAAAACTTGTTCCTTCAGCCATGCATGTCTTCTTATCACTGTGCCAGTCATGGCTGATCTAAATGAAGCCTCCAGTGCATCATAGCCACATTTTAAGGAATGGTTACTAACCTGTTGTATGTTATTTACCATTTCTAATAGATTTTTCTTATCTATAGAGTCATCAGAGGATAGCTTTTTAGTTAACTGATCAAGCATAAACTCTTGGTATTGTATCATGTGAAACTGACAGTTTAAAGCTCTAGCTGAGAGAGTAGCAGAGGTGTAAACCTTTTGCCCCATCTGTCTAAAGACCTGGCTTCCCTTTCAGAAGGAATAGGGTTTTTGCTGTGGTTGAGGCTACTGCCTTAGGGCCCTGGGATATAGTTTGGGGTCTGCAAGAGGGCCTTGTATAGGTGATGATGAGTGTCTGGCACCCTGTAAAATCTATCTGGTTTGGCAGGTGCTGGAGGTAAAGAATCTGGTGCAGTGCAAACATCATTAAATGCATCGTCCACAACAGAGAGGACAGGAGGTATAGCTAAGGGCCTGTGTTGTGGTAGGTGCAGAAAAGTCCTAAGTCTTTTCTGGAGTCTGAAAAATCCTGTTCCTGCCATTGGAATTGTTCTCTCATGGCATGTAAGGTTTCCCCAAAGGAGAATTCTTCTGGTGGGGAAGCAGCTGGAATGGATTCTTCAGCATCTGAGTCCTCAAAATTGGAGAAAGGAGCCTCTGGCTGGTCTGTAATATCTGAGTCTTCCAGAATCATCAGAGGACACAGGCTCGAGGGGCTCTGCTCTAGGTCTCTTTTCTGGGGCTGAGAGGCCCTGTCTGGGTGAGATTGAGATCCCCTAATTAAGGATATTAAATCTTCTGCCAGAGTAAGCATTTGTGAACTAGAAGTGGGCCTGGTTGAGGAGGGTTTAACAGGCACTGACTTAGTAGATTTGGCTGCTTTAGCCCTGGCGAAGGCCTTAATAGACATGGCTGCAGGAGGCCTAGCAGCACCGTGCTGGGGTAGAGACATCCAAAGGGATGGTGTCTGATAAGTCACTAGTAACCACTGTAGTAGGTAAAATTTCTGAGGCCGATTCAAGTAAGGTAACCGGAACCTCAGTAGTAGTCATTGATTCGGCTGTACTCTGATCAGTTTTCTCGGTTTCGGCGAAACCGAGACACTCGGTTTGCTTAACCATGGTTTCGGCTGAAACCGCGGACCGCGAGTGTCTTTTCTTTGCGTTTTTAACAATTTGGGTAGACGGCGGATCCCACGGCATAATGTACGCAAATTCAGTGCCGCAAAACTGTTCAGCAAACTCCGACCGACGTCTGCGTTTCGGTTGAAAGAAGCACAGGCCGAACAGGCTGCTACGTCGTGGTCTGGGCCTAAACAAGGCAAACAGTAAGAGTGGAAATCTTTATGAGGTATTTGTTTCCCACAAGTTAAACAGTTATTGACTTTTTCTGACATCGGCTGAGGCAAGAAAGAGTCCCCAACGGGGTACTTAGCTTTTAGAAGTCTTTGAAGGAGTATTCGGTAGTAGTAATCTCTGGATCTGACCGACCGGCACTTGCGAACAGCTTCTGCTTCGGGCGCCACGCGGCAAGAAAGACTGAAGAAAATGGCGTCGGCTGATGCCTTTATACCCGAAGACCAGCAGAGATGACGTCGGGTGAAGTGCGACATCAGCCGAAGCCGGACCCGGACTTTGGAATCCGGCCGACCGAAGGGCTGCCTGACGACAGGACAACCCAGTTGTTATGACTGCAGATGCATCCATGAAGGACATCCTCAAATGCCATACCTGCCTTTGTCAGGGTTGCAGTAGCGGGCATGTTAACAGCCGCTGGGCTACTGAGGATTCAAAGACCTCAGTGGGTATTTCAGAGTCTGACTCGGCAATCAAAGTCAGGCCTAGGCTTCTTGAGCGGGAATTCAGGGGTGGAAGGATCCACCATCCATACCTCTTAACCTTGAGACATCAAAAATCTGAATAAAGGCCCATGAACAGTAGGTAAAACTGGCCAAAAATCTGGGCACTAATTAACATATAAATTGCATACATAATAAAATAACTCCACCCACTCTTATGGAATTGTGGGATATCAACATTCAAATGATAATTGAGAAAATGTTCCCCTTTGAAAATACATACCCTATACAGATAAAACACAAGAGCACATTAAAACGACACTGACACCCATACTCAAAGAAAATGCATCTGGTGAGTGGCAAATAAAGTTTATCTTTGGGCTATTTTTCATACCATACACCCCTTGCACACATTTTTACGATGATACAGACATTGTGTGCTCCATAATTCATCTCCCTGACTGTGGTAAATTATATTCCTTGTATAATACAGCATCACTTGTTAGTGTTACTTGTAGTTTTGAACATTTTCCCAGTAAACAATGGAACAAAACATATGAGCCAATAATGACAAAACTGCCCATGTCATAACATTTCAACCACAAAAAGGACACTCAGTATCAGACAATATGCACAATCTCTGCAGAAGTAAAAGTCATCTGAATAAGTCCACATTAAAGAGATGTGTAACTAAAGAGGTTGCTACTAGCAAACAACTTTATTTTTCAAGTTTTCATCTACAAATTCAGTGCTTGCTACCTTTGAAGAATAAATTGCCTAGGCTGCATTAAAAATGGTAAACTGGTAATACTGTAGTAGGGAATGGATAGGAAAAGTACAGTTTTGTACCTACCATAAATGTAGATGTCCGAGAGGTATGCATCTGCAGTCCTAACAAATGGGTTGTCCTGGCCTCAGGCAGCCCTTCGGTCGGCCGGATTCCAAAGTCTGGGTCTGGCCTCGGCTGATGTCGCACTTCACCCGACGTCATAGCTGCAGTTCAGCGGGTATAAAGGCATCAGCCGACGCCATTTTCCTCAGTGTTTCTTGCCCCAGATGCCAGGTGCCTTCTAGGAAGTCTATATTTGGATAAATGCAAATGTTTCCAAACAATAGAGAGCAAACAGAAATAAACAAGTATATACATATATACAAACAAATACACCATAATAGATTCCCCCAGCTAGCTACAAGATGGGCAAATACCCTAGGAGTACCACAGAGGGGAAGGAGGGTGGGTAATCCTGACTGCAGATGCATACCTCTCGGACATCTACATTTATGGTAGGTACAAAACTGTACTATGTCCTTCAAGGATGCATCTGCAGTCCTAACAAATGGGTAGAATACCATAGCCAAACTGGGGGAGGAGGCACTAAGAGTTTATGGTGTAGTTAAGATCCCTTGCAAAACAGCAGTGGCAAAACCTGCTCGGGATCTGGAGTATAAAGGTAGATTATAATGCTTGGCAAATGTATGCACGGAGCTCCAAGTAGCAGCCTCTAAAATGTCTTTGGTAGCCACTCCTCGTAAGAAAGCTGTAGTAGTGGCTGTAGCCCTTGTGGAGTGAGGTCTGATGTTTTCTGGAGTTGCCTTTCCATGAAAAGAGTAACAAAATCTAATGCAATTTCCTATCCATTTTGAGATTATTTGTTTTGAAATTGCTTTTCCTTCCATTCCTGTTGCATATGCTACCAGAAGCTGGTCAGTTTTTCTATTGTTCTTGGTTCTGTCCAGGTAGTAGCGCAATTGTCTGTGTACATCCAAGGTATGCAGCAATCTTTCCCCCCTGTTCTGTGGGTTGGGGAAGAAAGTTGGTAGGTGTATTGCTTGGTTTAATGATACCCTGGAGACCACCTTTGGCATAAAGGTAGGATTAGTTCTCATGGACACTCTATCCTGATGGAAGATAAGGAAGGGCTGTACTGCCATTAATGCCGGTAATTCAGAAACCCTTCTAGCTGAAGTGATTGCAAGCAGGAATGCAGTCTTCCAAGATAAGTACTGTAATTCTGCTGTTGCTGCTGGTTCAAAAGGGGGAAGTGTCAACTTTTCTAACACAAAGTTCAAGTCCCATGTAGGCAATGGAGGTTTCCTTGTTGGCTTTACATTTTTAATTCCTCTGAGAAACTGCCTGAGTAGAGGTTGAAAAAAGACTGGAGGATCCATGTTGTATTCTGCTGAAATTGCTGATGCATGAATCTTAATGGAGGAGTAAGAGAGAGACCATTGTGGAAAAGCTCAGCCAAGTATTCCAGGATGTTAGCTATGTTTGCCAATGATGCATCCATTCCTTTTGTTGCACTCCAAATGAGATATATTTTCCATTTTGCTGTATAAGTTTTCCTTGTTGAGGGTCTGCGAGCCTCCAAGATAATGTCTTTAACCCTTTGAGATAAATCTGGGTTATTTTTCCTTATGTAATGTTCCAAGCAGCTAGCTGCAGTGTTTTCAAGTTTGGATGCAGGATTTTGAAGTTGTTCTATGTTAGCAGTAGAGGTAGTAAGGGTAGAGGCCATGCGTGTTCCGGGACATACTCCTCAGTAGCGGGTACCAATGTTGCCTTGGCCAATCTGGAGCTATCAAGATGATCCTCGGGTGATGTTCTTTGATCTTCAGTAGCACTTTGTGCATCAAAGGAAGAGGTGGGAATGCATATGCTGTCAGGTTTTCCCAACTGAAGGATAGGGAGTCCACCTTCCAAGCAAGTGGGTGGTATGTCCTTGTGCAGAATTTTTTCAATTGGTGGTTGTGTGGGGATGCGAACAGGTCTATTTCTGGCAGTCCCCATTTCCTTGTGATGGTTTTGAAGATGTCTGGATGCAGCATCCATTCGTGGGCATCCGTGGTGGTTCTGCTTAAGATGTCCGCTAGTATATTTTCTTTTCCTGGCACAAATATGGCTTGGAGCTGAATGTTGAGGCTCAGGGCCACATTCCAGAGGTCCATTGCCATCCGGCATAGAGGATATGAATGTGTGCCTCCCTGTTTGTTGATATACCACATGACTGTGGTGTTGTCCGTCCTTATCAGCAAATGACCCTGTTGAAGAAATGGTCTGAATGTCTGAATTGCCTGTTTTACTGCCAGCATCTCTTTTGATTTATGTGTAGGTTCATCTGGTCTTGAGTCCATAAGCCTTGTATGCACTTGTCCACCATGTGTGCCCCCCAACCGAGGTCTGAGGCGTCCGTGGTGATAGTCTGGCTTAAGTGAGGCCTGTGGAAGGGCAGTCCTTTGTTCAATTGACAGGCCTGGGCCCACCACTGGAATTCTTGCTTCAGGCATGGAATTATTGGAATTTGGGTTTCTAGGCTGTGCTTGTGCTGAGACCATAAATTCCTCAGGTACCATTGCAACTTCCTCATATGTAGCCTGGCATGTGGGATTAATATTATGCAGGATGCCATGTAACCCAGGGCTTGCAGGATTTTCCTTGCTGTAAGCTGGTTCTGCGTTGTTAATGCCATGAAATAGAGTGGTAGCTGCTTCTGTTTTTCTGCTGTGAGGAATGCCATCTGGTTTGATGTGTCCAGTTCTGCACCCAGGAAGGTTATCCTTTGGGATGGTATCAGCCTTGACTTTTTTGTGTTGACTGTGTATCCTAGGGCTTGCAGCAGGTGAATAACCTTTTTTAAATCTTTTGTTAATTTGTCTTTGCTGTCCGCTTGTAACAGGCAGTCGTCCAGGTATGGATAAATTTGAATTCCTGAAGCCTGCAAAGAGCAATTACTGATGCCAAGCATTTCGTGAATACTCTGGGTGCAGTAGATAAGCCAAAAGGCAATGCTGAGAATTGATAATGCTCTGATCCTGCAAGAAATCTGAGGTATCTTCTGCAATTTGGTCGTATGGGGACGTGCAGGTATGCCTCCTTGAGATCCAGAGTCACCAGCCAAGACTCCTTGCCCAGCATGGGAAGAAGTTGCTGTAGGGTCAGCATTTTGAATTTTGGAACAATGAGATATGTGTTTAGAGCGGACAGGTCGAGGATAGGTCTCCATTGGTTTTCCTTTCTTGGTACTAGGAAAAGCCTTGAATAAAATCCTTGTCCTTGTTGCATAGCGGTACCTTTTCTATAGCTCTCATCCTTAGTAAGTGGTCTATTTGCTGTAGAGCGTTTGTCCTTTGGTTTGGAGGTAGGTTTGGCATTCCTCTCTTCCTTGGAAGAGTATGGAAGTGAAACCTGTAGCCTTTGTCTATTGTCTGTAAAATCCATTTGTCTCCTGTAATGTAATGCCAATTTACTGAAAATAAGGCTAATTTTCCGCCTAAGGGTGCTGCCAGTTGTTCCCTGGTAGGTGGTTTCAGAGCCAAGTCACTGTGATTGTCCTGTAGAAGTGGTAGTGGCTGGATCTGTGGCAGTAGTTCTCTGGCTGTTAGGCTGCCACTGTCGTCCCCTGTAGGCACCTCTGGATTGACCTCTGCCTCTAGGGCGTCTATTTCTGCTTCTCTGTGCTCTGGTGGTGTCTGGAAAGGACCAATTCTTGGAAGGCCAGTTCCTACTAAACCTCGGAGGCTGGACCTGTAAGAAATCCTTGACTGTCTGGACAGATTTAGCTTTTTCTTCCACCTTCTTCAACACTTGCTGTGCAGGGGAACCAAACAAACTGTGCTTTTCCATGGGAGCATCTAGAAGCTTTGACTTTACATGGTCTGGTAAGGATTGCTCTTTTAACCATGCATGCCTTCTGATCACTGTACCAGTCATAGCTGATCTAAAGGAAGCATCCAGTGCATCATAGCCGCATTTTAAGGAATGATTACTGACCTGCTGAGTGTTATGCACCAAATCCTGAAGGGACTTACGGTCTAAAGGTTCAGGCGAGGACAGTTTTTTAGTGAGCTGATCTAACAGAAATTCCTGATACTGAATCATGTGGAATTGACAGTTTAAGGCCCTAGCCGAAAGAGTAGCGGAAGTATAAACTTTTTTACCCCATCTCTCCAATGCCCTAGATTCTCTTTCAGAGGAGGGTTTTGGCAGAGGCAGCTGCTACAGCTTTGGGGCCCTGTGAAATAGTTTCAGGATCTGCAATAGGAGCCTTGTATAAATGATAATGTGTGTCCGGAACCCTGTAGTATCTGTCGGGCTTAGCAGGGGCCGGAGGCAGTGAGTCAGGGCAGTACAAGCATCATTAAATGCATCATCCACAACTGTAAGTACTGGAGGAATAGCTAAAGGCCTATGCTGTGGTAAATGTAAAAGGTCCTAAGCCTTTTCCTAGAATCTGAAAAATCCTGGCCCTGCCATTGAAATTGTTCCCTCATAGCATGCAAGGTTTCCCCAAAGAAAATTCCTCAGGAGGAGAGGCAGAAGGTATGGAATCCTCTGCATCAGAGTCCTCATATGGAGAGTAAGGGCCCTCTGGAGGATTTGTGTTTTCTGAATCATCAGAGGAATAATCTGAAGAAACTGGCTCAGGGGGCTCTGCTCTAAGCCTCTTCTCTGGAGGTGGGTGAGAGGCCCTGTCAGGGTGAGACTGGGTTCCCCTGATCAAAGAAATGAGATCCTCTGCTAGACTAAGCATTTGAGTACTAGAGCTAGGCCTGTGAGAGGGGGCTTTAGCAGGCACGGCCTTTGAAGATTTAGCTGCTTTAGCCCTGGCAAAAGCCTTAATTGACATGGATGCAGGTGACCTAGCAGATCCACGTGCAGGAGTAGATACATCTAAGGGGATAGTATCTGATAAATCCTGAGAAACTGTAAGAGCAGGTGGATTTTCAGTAGCAGATTCAGCCATGCTGGAAGAGGCCTCGGTAGAAGGAGGCATGCTTTCGGCCGAAGGAAGAACCGCGGACTCGGCTTCGGCCGAAACAGAGACACTCGCGGTTGCCTTAACCGCGGTTTCGGCCGAAACCACGGACCGCGAGTGTCGGTCCTTTTCCTTACGCTTTTTAGCTAAATGTGTAGTCGGAGTCTCCGACGGCATGATATAAGCAAAAGCGGAGCCGAAAAACTCCTCTGCAAACTCCGACCGACGTCTAAGTGTTCGTCGGTTGAAGGAAGCACAGGCTAGACAAGCTGCTAAGTCGTGGTCTGGGCCTAAACAAGGTAGGCAGTAAGAGTGGAAATCTTTATGAGGTATTTGTTTCCCACAAGTTAAACAGTTATTCACTTTTTCTGACATCGGCTGAGGCAAGAAAGAGTCCCCAACGGGGTACTTAGCTTTTTAGAAGTCTTCGGCAGTAGCAATCTCTGGTTCTGACCGACCGGCACTTGCGAACAGCTTCTGCTTGGCGCAGCGGCAAGAAAGACTGAGGAAAATGGCGTCGGCTGATGCCTTTATACCCGCTGAACTGCAGCTATGACGTCGGGTGAAGTGCGACATCAGCCGAGGCCAGACCCAGACTTTGGAATCCGGCCGACCGAAGGGCTGCCTGAGGCCAGGACAACCCATTTGTTAGGACTGCAGATGCATCCTTGAAGGACATCTGACAGTTACTAGGCATGTGGTCCAAAAGAAAACATACTCAAGACTGAATCACCCCCAACCCCTTAAAGTACAACACAGTATCAGCAATCCATTTATATGATGAGGTAGTAAAATGAATAGCCCTATGCATCAAAAGCAAGTATGCTACCCTGTTGTGCTACTAACACTGCTTTCAAATTCTACAACACAAATAGTGATGACCATTTGCTAAACAAAACAGATGCACATTAAACAGACTTGGCATGTGCAGCAATAAAATTCTCTTCCCTATAAGATCACACAATTCCTTGCAAATGCACTAAAACTCATACAATTCCATGACAATGCACTGAAACTCAATCCCTTGAAAATGTGCTTTGAGTGCTCTGGTAGATGGTGTAGAGGATTCAGGGTCTTGTCACCTGTAAGTAAGGTAAAAGATTTGAGTATGAATAAATTACCTAACCTGTCATCTCAAACTTGGGCATTTTACACACACATATGTGTAGGTGAACTATACAGGAAAAAAACATGACATGTAAGAACTGTGTTTTGTCATAAAAAGCAATGAGTCTAAAAATAAATTAAGAGGTATCACATGAGTATATCTTCAACTTACAAAACTGGCTTTATTTAGTAATGGAGCTGTGGAAGTAATAAAATGTTGTGTCTGCCATATTAATTATGTCACTATATCTTGCCCAAAGCAATTATTTTGATATTGTGCGTGTGTTAAAATACAAAATGTTGCATTATTATAAGAAAAACGTGCAACCTAGAGTTTGCATAGTCCAGATAATGAGCCATGTACTACACTATATCCTGTAACTCAATTAACATACTATATAAGCAATATATGAAGCCTAAAAATAAAAACATTCCTATTGTGTGAAACAGATGAAAGAAAGAAAAGTTGCGTAAAAATCTTACCATAACCATAGATGTCCTTCTCTTCCATGAGGCAGTATTCTGTACATATGGGTTTTCTCTTCTTGGTACCCGAATGTCAAGTTAGTATACAAAAGATTTCAGTCACTGTATGGCGCATGGGGCGTCTGACATGGTTAGCAGAGTGTGGGCCATAAAGGTGAAGTCTGCACGCACCAGTCCTCAGAACTGACTGCCCCAGTCGGAACCAGTCCCTAATAAGGGTAATGCCAGTCCTGTGCCATCCAAAAAGGGAAATGCTATATAACAGGAGGGGTAGGCGGGTGGGAAGGAATACGTGGAAGAGGAGGACATCTATGGTTATGGGAACATTTTACACAACTTTTCTATGTCCTTCTATTCACATGCTGCAGTATTCTATACATATGGGTAAGTGCCAAAGCTCACTGTGAGGAAAGGGGAGATGGCCTAGTAGAATTCTCCAGGAATCCATGTAGGACAGTCCTGGCAAAACCAGCTCTGGCCCAACAAATGTGGTCTAACTTGTAATGTCTGGTGAAGGTATGTACAGAAGACCAAGTGGCTGCTTCAAGAATAGTGGAAGTGTCCAAACCTCTGAAGAAGGCCCCAGAAGAGGCCATTGCCCTGGTGTTGTGTTCTTTGACAGTACCTTGCAGGGATTTACTGTGGTGTTTGTAGCAGAAGTTACTAGCCTTGGAAATCCATGTAGACAATTTTTGTTTGGATATTGCTTTCCACAGGTGTCTGGGCTGGAAGGAGATAAACAACTGGGCCACCTGTCTGATGGACCTGGTTTTGTGCAGATAGAATCTGAGTTGTCTGTGCACATCCAGGAAATGAAGTACTCTCTTCACTGCCTCCTTGTGGAGTGGGAAAGCTGGTAGGCAGGTGGATGGCTTGATTTAAGGAAAGGTAGGTCATTTACCACCTTGGGGATGAAGTAACAGTTAGTTCCAAGAGTTACCCTGTCTGTGTGGAATACTAAGAAGGGTGGAATAGCCATGAGGGCCTGCAACTCAAGACACCCTCCTAGCCGAGGTCAAGGCCCCGAGGAGGGCAGTCTTCCATGTGCAATGTTTTAGGGAAGCTTTGGCAGTTGGTATGAATGGAGGAAGTGTAAGCTTCTCTAAGACATAGTTCAGGTCCCATGGAGTGGGGGGGGGTTCCTTGGTGGCCTGAGATGAAGCAGTCCCTTAAGGAACAGTTTTACAGGAAGTTTGGAAGCTATGGGAGGGTCCAGAGGAAGACATGCAGAAATGGTAGACAAATGGGCCTTAATGGATAAGAATGCTAACCCTGTCTGCAACAGTTCACACAGTAAGACAGTACTAGAGGAGTCTCATTTTGCAGCGGGTCCAACTGCCTTTGGGACACCATATGGAGAATCTTTTCAACTTTGATAGGTAAGATTTCCTGTTATTAAGTTTCCTGGCCTCCTGCAGGACAGTGAGTACGTCCTCATTGTAAAGGTGTCTGAAAGGGATCAGAATCCTATCACCCACAGAGAAAGGTGAAGAGATTGCCACTGTGGGTGGATTTGGGTTCCCTTGGGCTGTGTGAGAAGATCCACTTTGAGGGGTAACTCGTGGTGACTGCCCTTGGACAGTTGTAAGAGGAGGAGGAACCAATGCTGTCTTGGCCAATAGGGAGTCACCAGCAAGATTTTTGGTCTGTCCTGCTGGATCTTCAGCAGGACTTTTTGAAAAAGAGGTAAGGGGGGTGCATAGAGAAACATCCCCTTCCAGGAAATTGAAAAGCCATCTGTTGCCATAGTCTGTGGTTCTGGTAGTCTGGTGCAGAAGGAAGGCAGCTGCCTGTTGATAGAGGAGGCAAACAGGTCTATTTGAGGTGTACCCCACCGATGGACCAGGTGCAGGAAGACATCCCTGTGAAGCATACATTCGTGTGCCTTCATCATGGATCTGCTGAGGGAGTCTGCCAGAGAGTTCATAGGAAAGGACTCTATACCGCTTGTAAAGTCACTCCCAAGGAGGTGGCCATTTCCCACACCAGAAGAGCTAGTCTGCAAAGCAAATAAGATTTGGTCCCCCCTTGCTTGTTAAGATACCACAGGACTGTGGTACTGTCTATGAAAATTTTTAGGGGTCCTGGCTGAAGTTTGGTTTGGAAGGCCACAGGGTCAGTAATATTGCCCTCATTTCTCGGAGACTGATGAGCTCTTTCCTGTGTGGCACTGGTCACACTCCCTGCATTTTCAGGTACCCCAGAGTTGCTCCCCAGCCAAAGTCTGAGGCATCTGTGTACATGGTCTGCTTCGGCTGGGGTGGTTGGAGGGGATGACCCGGGTTGAGGTTCACCTGCTTTAACCACCAATGTATCTCCTGTTTGAGGCAGGGCAGGAGAAGTACCCTGTACTCGAGGGGGGTGGGAGTGCTGCGTCCAGACTGACCAGAGGTGCCACTGTTGTTTCCTCATGTGGAGTCTTGCTAAAAGTAGCATGGGCATAGTGGACGCTATGTAGACCAGGAGACTGAGGTATTGCCTTGTGGTCATCTCTGTGGTGTGAAGGGCCAGAAGTAGGTACTGTGTCAAGTTTTCCACCTTTTGGGGCAGAAGGTAGGCTTTCATGATGTCTGTACAGATCCTGCATCACAAGAAGACTATGTCTTGAGTGGGTTCCAATAGGGATTGGGGGGAAAAGATCTGAAATCCCAGGGACTGCAGGAGAGTAATGGCAATCTGTAAGTGTTGCAGGAGGGTCTGTTTACAGTCTGCCTGAATGAACAGGTCGTCCAAATAAGGGAATATCTGGATTCCTTTTGTCCTACAGGAGGCAATAACTGGAGCCAGACATATGATGAAGACTGTGGGTGCAGTGGAAAGCCCAAACGGCAAGGCAGAGAATTGAAAGTGAGAAGAGCTCACAGAAAACCTCAGGTATTTCCTGAAACTGGGCCTTACAGGGATGTGAAGGTATGTATCTTTGATGTCTAAGGTTGCCATGGACCCTTGAGGGAGGAAGAGCGGGAAGAGAGTTGGCAAGGTAAGCATCCTAATGGTTGGTACCTGAAGGAACAGAATGAAAAGAGAGAGGTCCACAATTGGCCTCCACGGACTGTCTTTTCTTGGAACCAGGAAAATCCTGGAGTAGAAGCCCTTTCCCATGGCAGACTGAGGAACTGTTTGAATGGTGCCTTGAGTCATGAGGTTGTCTAGCACTGGTTGTAAGAAGGGGAGCTATACTTTTGGGGCCTATGGGATTCCTTTCCTCTTTGGTGGACAGTGTCAGGTCATGAAGTACCCGTCTCTTATTATAGAGAGGACCCATTTGTCTGAAGTGATAAGTCTCCATTCTTAGAGACAGTGAGAGAGACGTAATGAAAGAGGGATAGAAGGAGGTGGGGGGGGGTCTAAGGTTGGCAGGTATTCACACACTACCTGCCCTGTCTTGAAAACACGTCCTCTGGCTGATAGATGTGATGGCTCTGGTAGGATTGGGTTGCTTTCTAGAGGTTTTCCTAGGCATAAAAGAGGTATCTGGCCAAGAGTGTTTATGGATAAATTGAGTTTTGGCTGGATAATTCCACTGAAATTTTGGAACTGGGGAAACCAGCAGGTGTTTTAAATCTTGCATCTCTTTCCTCTTTTGTTGTAAAAACTTGAAAAAGTCTGCCACTTTTTAGCCAAACAGGGCTGTATTGTCCAAAGGAGCATCTACCAGCTCTGAAATCATCTGGTAGGGGTAGGAAACGTAGCCAAAAATACCTTCTTAAGGCAGATGCTAAGGTGTTGACCTGGCTGAGGTCTCAGCAGCATCATATCTGCACTTCATAGAGCACCTTGTAACCTGACAAGTAAGGGCAACCAGGAAGCATAGCTGAGCTTTGGCTGCAAAGTCTGGGGAGTCATACAATTCCTTGGAAATCTTCTCCAACAAGGACAAGGCATATTTAGCCATATGTGTCTGATAATTAGCTGCTCTGAAAGCCAGAGTAGCAGAAGTACATGTTTTCCTACCCAAGCGTTCCATGGTTTTGCTGTCCTTGTCAACAGGGTGGAGGGTGGTAGAAGGCAGTGGCTTAGAAGCCTTGTCAGTAGAAATGGAAATTGTGGCAGGGTCTGCAGTAGGACACTTTATAAGGAATTCTGCATTCTCAGGAACTTTATAAAACCTATCAGGTCTGCGTATGGCAGGTGGCTGGCAGTTTGGGTTCAAGGATGCTGGTGAAGGTATCCAGAAAAGCAGGAAGAATGGGAGGAACAGCAGTATGGGTTGGGGAATCCATCTGCATGAGGTCATAATATCTCTTTTGTACCTCTGTCATTTTTGATGAATCCCACTTAAAATGCTCCTTCATTTTAGTCATAGTTTCCCCAAAAGGTTAGAGCCTCTGCAGGGGAGTCAGATCAACAGGGTCTTCCTCTGGGTAACCATATCCTATGGGAGAAGGCAGCTAGGAGGCATATAAGAGGGATTCTTAAGAAGTTGAGTCAGATGACTGTTCCTCTTCCATGTGAGAAGGATCTGATGTCTGAGGCTCAAGATAGGAAAAGTAATTGTGGCAATCCCAGGTGTGGTAGGCCTTAGGGCCTTAAAGGCATTAAACAGGCTTTGGCTGAAAGCTTACCGATCCAGAGTACTTTTAGTAGCCAGAGACACATGCTTCCTCTTTTCCTTCTTTTTGAGCGATGGCCTAGCAGGTGTCTGGGCAGAGGAAGGTCTAGTGTCGGACAACTGTAAAGGAACGGTGGGATCAGATGGTTCTATTGAAATTGCAGATGCCCCCTCAGCGTCGGAAACCGATGTTGGAAAAGCCTCCGTGGACGTGCCCTCCATGCAGGATTGTGTGGCTTCCGTGTAGGTACCCGCTGTACCTGAGGCGGCGGAGCCCGACCATTCAGCCAGGCTGACATCTGCCACAGGCTGGGGTAGGAATGAGGAGGCACAGCGGCAATAGTAGGCCCGACAGTCTTGACCTTCTGTTTTGACAGTTTGGTAGGTAAGCCGGCGGAACTCTTCATACCTAATGCTGTTTCAGATGTTGGTTTTCCAAACATAAGTTAAGCGCTTGAAGTCGGCTACAGAGAGTTTTGGGCACAAACACCTGGCAGATGGTGCAGGCCTTGTAGTCGTGCGACCTACATAAACAAAACAAGCACTGATCAGGGGCATCTTTTTGAGGTATCTGACGGCTGCACTTGCACTTGCCCTTTCTGGATGACACGAACAAGCATTAGAAAGACAAAGACTGAAAGAAGGTTTCCCAACGGGGCATGTATGACTTCTGCAGAATCCGACAGCCGGGAAGGCAGGAACATCTGACATTCGACTGGCAGCTGAGAAGTTCTGAGAACTGGTGCGTGCAGATGTCACTTTTATGGCCCATACTCTGCTAGCCACGTCAGTTGTCCCACGCATCATACAGTGACTGAAATCTTTTGTATACTGGCCGGACGTTTGGGTACCACGAGGAGAAAACGCATACTTACAGAATACTGCAACATGTGAATAGAAGGACATTGATAAGTTTCATTTCATACACAATAAAGAACCTCCTATAAAGCAACACAATATACAATGAACCAAAAAACCCAACCACTATAAAGTCTTATTCATTATTATGGGGCCGATCTGACTGCTTTACCAAGTCTTGCTTTACCTTCTGTGGCCAAATGTCAAATATTCCACGCTTAGATAAACAAAAATCTCAAGAGATAATGAGACGTGAAAACACACATACAGGTGACAGAAATAACTGGAAGGAGCATACGGTCCCAAACCAGGTCTTTAATGCATCAAAATACTTCCTTCTCTGGCAGGTCATCAATGCAAGATCTGACTAACAACTCACATTGCAGTTCTGAATCCAACTACTTTCACATGGTTGTAACCACTGAATGAACTATATCCTTACATAAGTATGTTAATCAGTGTCCCATCGCAGAGGAGACAGAAAAAGCAAATGGAACACACACATTTTTTTAAGCAACAGTGCTTGTTTCTTCAAGCCCTCTTTGAGATCTATAATTCAAAAATGTAGCATACAAGTCAGATACTCTCCAAACTCTTCACCCTTAGAAGCATATCTTGTTAAACAACAGGGAACATGGCGTAAAACAACTTCTGCATGTTTTTTCCTCCTCCTCTTTTGCAAGTCATCGCATGTTTAGTTTAGTCAGTTTATACCAACTTTGACAAAGCAATACTGACTTTATATTATTTACTTCAAGCAGTTAAGAATGGCCATCCATGAATGCACTACAAAATCCAGATGCAAACATCTGGCATTTAATCTTTGTTACTTTCCGAGGTCATTAAACTGCCTTTCTCTAGAACGGGAACAACATTCCATACATTAAAAAACAAAAACATAACAGCTAAATTACTAGCCCTGTTTCCAAATATAGGTATTCTACAACAAAATTTTACTGGCAACTGAACCTCAAAAATATCCTACTTAACCTAACAGCAATCACCAGCACCTCCCCCTCCCTTGATACATATATATACACACACACTCACACTCACACACAGAGACACACACAAAATGAAATAAGATCTGGTCGTTTTTACCCCATGCACTTACCTTAATGCTGAAGTAGCACAGCATGAATGTCTGTTAACTTTAGAATTCTACAAGTGCGAAGGAGGAAAAGAAGCAATAACAGAAAAAGTGTACACGGATGCAGGAACACACAGCCATAAAGGCCAAAGGGTGTTCATTGTCTTAAAGAAGAATGAACACCCGTAAAGTAGAAATGTAATTTGTTTTTGTTGCCTAGGTCGCCTAGTGCTGGATCCGGCTCTGGAACACTGAGAAATATTAGTACTCTGTTCTGCTAGAAATAAAGAGAAAGTACAATTGTGTACACTTACCATAAATGTAGATGTTCGACTGCATTCACTGTTGCAGTCATTACCTATGGGTTACCCTGCTGTGGTAGCCCTCGGCCGGCCCAGATACCCAAGTCAATGTTTTTCTGCGTCGGCTGCTGACATCAGGTCGTCCATGCTACAAAGCAAGGCAGACGACACCATTACATCAGTTTTTCTTGCCCTAACCAGTAAGAAGCCCAAGTAAACATGGTAAAGTGGTCCTGGTGGCTAAAAGCCGCATTTAGAATCTTATGTCTCCCTAAAGATAAAAGATATAAGGGGGAAGTAGGGGGGGAAACCAGGACTGCAACAGTGAATATACTCGGACATCTACGTTTACAAAAGTGTACACAACTGTACTATGTTCTTCATGTTTCACTGTTGCAGTCATCACCTGCGGGAGGATTCCCAAAACTGAGGAGAGGGGTGGTAGGATTAGTAAGAGACCTAGGAATGGGTTAGCATGCTCTGCAGAATTGCAGAAGCAAACCCTGTCCTAGCCTTAGAAAATAGAAGTAGGTGGTAATGTTTGGTAAATGTATGGACAGATGTCTAGGCGGCAGCTTCCAAAATGTCCCTGGTAGGAACTCCTCTGAGGAATGCTGTGGAAGTGGAGGCTGCCCTAGTGGAATGGGTACGAACAGACTTAGGGGGTGGTTTCCCCATGTAGTCTGTAGCAGAAATGGATACAGTGTGATATCCGTCTGGAAATTAGTTTGCTTGGAAATGGGCTTCCTCTCTGCCCCTGAGGCAAAGCTGACAAGTAGTTGGTCTGTTTTCCAGATGGGTTTAGTATGGTCGAGACAGGATCTGAGCTGTCTCTGCACGTCTAGTGAGTGCAGAATTCTTTCCCCCTTGTTTTGAGGGTTAGGAAAGAAGGTGGGTAGATGTACGGCCTGGTTGAGAGTCACATTAGATACCATCTTGGGCATAAAGGAGGGATTAGTCCTCAGGGAGACCCTGTCTGCATGGAAAATGATAAATGGCTCAATGGCCATCACTGCCTGAATTTCTGAAACCCTTCTGGCTGAGGTGATAGCTAGCAGAAAAGAAGTCTTCCAGGAGCGGTATCTTTGTTCTGCTGAAATAGCAGGTTCAAAGGGTGGAACGGTTAGTTTTCCAAATCATAACTCAAGTCCCAGGCTGGCGTGAGTGGCCTTCTGGGAGGTTTAATATTAGAAGCCCCTCTGAGGAATTGTTTAATCAATGGATAGGAGAACAGGGGCTGATCTGTATCAAAATGAGCTGAAATGGCTGAGGCGTGGATTTTAATAGAAAATAAGGTGAGGCCACTATTAAGTAGCTCTGCCAGGATAAGAGGGATGGAAGGGTGTGAGGTATTACCCCCTCTGGACTGGCTTCAGGAGCAGAATCTTTTCCATTTTCCTGCTTAAGATTTTCTGGACCGTCTGGCCTCTGTGATAATGTCTAGGACCCATTTGCTTAACAGGATCCCCTTGTTTGCCTTTAGAGTGTTAGCCATGCTGATAGTTTGAAAGTCTGCAACTCTGGGTGCAGCACCCCCCCCCCCACACACACACACACACATGATTCAAGAGGTCTGAGATCAAGGGAAGCTGCCTGGGAGGCTGTAATATCAGGCTGCACAGTAAAGGGTACCAATGTTGTCTGGGCCAATTTTGAGCAATGAGGATGCCCTTTGGTCTCTCCTCCCTTACTTTGATCAGTACCTTGGGAATACAAGGCAAAGGAGGGAATGCGTACACAAAGTGGGAGTTACAGGGAAAGGTCAAGGCATCCACCTTCCACGGTAGGTGGTGATACTCCCTGGTACAGAATTTTTTCAGCTGATGGTTGAGATGTGAAGCAAAGAGATCCACCTCCGGAGTCCCCCACTCCTGAGTGATTTGTAAAAATATTTTTTTGTGGAGCTGCCATTTGTGAGGTCCAGTAAGTTTCTGCTTAAGTGGTCTGCCACGGTGCTGTTGATCTCTGGTAGGTATTGGGCTATTAGGTGTAATCCCATGGAAGAGGCTGTCAGCCAGAGGTTCATGGCTAGCCTGCACAGAGGGTAAGATTGGGTCCCTCCCTGTTTGATGATGTACCACATTACTGTGGTGTTGTCTCTTTTGATAAGGAGAACCCCTGGCTTGAGATGGGGTTTGAAGGATGTCAGAGCCTTTTGTACTGCCATCATTTCCTTCTGGCTGATGTGTAAGGGAAGGTGCTGGGCATCCCAAAGACCTTGGATGCACCTGCCTTCTAGGTCAGCGCCCCAAGCAATGTCTGAGGCATCACTGGTAATGGTCTGCCTGGTCGGGCGGAGGGTGAAGGAAAGACCCTTGTTCTTGGCACAGGCCCCTGCCCACCAGAGAAACTCAGCCTTTATACAGGGGATCAGAGGGAGAGAGGTCTCTAGAGGTTGAGAGTGTTGACACCAAAGGTTCTTTAGATACCACTGAAGTTTTCTCATGTGAAGCCTGGCCAGAGGAATTAGAAGGATGCAAGATGCCATGTACCCCTAGGCTTGTAGGAACGTCCTCGCAATGAGGTGACTTCTGGAAGCCAGTTGGGTAAAGTAGAGAGGCAGCAAGCCCTGCTTTTCTGAGGATAGGAAGGCCATTTGGGATGCTGTGTCCAGCAGTGCTCCCAAGAAAATGATATTCCTGCAGGGTGTTTGCTTTGATTTCTTTTCGTTGATGGTGTATTCTAAGGAGGTTAGGATGGTTTTGACAAAGAGGACGTCCCTGAGTAGCCTTTCTTTGCACTCTGCCTAAATGAGGCAGTCATCCAGATAAGGGTAAATCTGTACATTTTTTCTGTCTGCAAAAGGCTATGGCTAGGGCTAAGTATTTGGTGAATACCCTGGGAGCAGTAGATACGCCAAAGAGAAGAACAGAGAACTGAAAGTGTTGTGAGCCTGCTCTGAAGCAAAGGAATTTCCTGCAGGATTCCATTACGGGGATGTGGAGGTAGGCATCTTTTAGGTCTAGGGTAACTAACCAGGCATTTTTTTTTTGTGCATAGGCAGCAGCTGCTGCAATGTTAGCATTGTGAATTTGGGGACCACCAGGGAGGTGTTCAGAATGGATAGATCCAGGATGGGGAGCCAAGTGCCCTCTTTTCTGGGAACAAGGAATAGTCTGGAATAAAAGCCTTTGCCTGTTTGATCTGAGGGGACAGGTTCTACTGCCCCTTGGGATATGAGAGTTTGGACTTGTTTCAATGCCTCTGCCCACTGATTTGGAGGCAAGTCTGGGTACCCTCTTGGAATTGGGAGTTCGTTGAAAGAGAATTTGTATCCCTGAAAAATGATCTTCAAGACCTATTGGTCCTTTGTTACAAAAAGCCAATTTTCTTTGCAGAGGGAGAGCCTTTCTCCTAATTTTTGGTGAGTGAAAAGAGGGCAGAGGGGGGAGAGGGAGTCATTGAGAGTTTTTACCATAGAGGGATGGCTTAGAATTCCCTGCCTTTGGAGCGAAAGTGATCCACTGTTTGGCTCTCTGCTGTCCCTGGGACAGGAGTCTGGGTGGTCTGTCCCTGCAGGGCTTACCTTGCCCCTGTCTGCTAGGTGCAGGAAAGGCCCAGTGCTTAGAAAAAAAAATTCCTGATGAACCTAGGAGGTTGTACCTGAAAGAAATCTTTTACTGTTTGCATAGATTTTGCTTTTGTCTTCTATGTTTTTAAGCACCTCTTCTGCTTTTACTCCAACATGCGGTCCTTATCCAAGGGTGCATCAATTAATTTAGACTTGACATCATTAGGGAGAGTTTGTTCCTTCAACCATGCATGTCTCCTAACGACAGATCCTGACACTACTGTCCTGTCTGAGGCTTCTAGGGTGTCATATCCACAGCGTAATGAGTGACCAGTAGAGTGCAGTAAATCTGCTAAGTCTTTCAAATTGGCGCAATCAGGAAAAGTTGAAATCTTTTGCTTTAATAGTTCCAAAGTGTGTTGTTGGTATTTTGACATGTGGAACTGACAGTTGAGTGCTCTGATAGCTAAGGTTGCAGAGGTGTACACTTTTTAACCTCATCTGTCCAGAGCTCTGTAGTCCTTGTCATAAGGAATATGATTCTTTGCAGAACTAGCCTTAGCTCCTTTTGGTCTCTGTGTAATGACCTCTGGGTCTGCAGCAAGATTTCTGTACAGGTTATTTGTGAGAATCCGGTACTCTGTGATATCTGTCAGGTTTACTCGGAGCAGGTGGGAGGGAGTCAGGAGCTAAGCTGGATTCATGGAACACATCATCCACCAACTCTAAGACAGGAAGGATGGCCAAGGGTCTGTGCTGGGGCAGGTCTAGAAACTCTTAGTCTTTTCTTAGACCGAGGGAAATCCAGGGATTCCAAGTGGAAATGTTCCCTGAGGGTGTGAAGGGTTTCCCCAAAGGAAAGATCTTCTGGTGTGTAGGCAGAAGCAACAGATTCTTATGCATCTCAATCCTCATACGCAATCAGAGGTGGTTGTTCCTCTTCAAAATCTGAATAATCAGATTCCTCAGAATCCTGTTCAGTCAGTATTTCAGGGGAATGGTCTCTTTTCCTTTTAGAAGTTGCGGCCTGACTACCCCTGAAAAGGGAGATAAGATCCTCCGCCATTTTAAGCATTTGGGCTTTGGGTGGTAAAGCAGGAGTAAGATGGTGGCTAGAGGTAGATTTCCTAGGAGTGGCCTTGCTTCTAGGCCTAAGAGTATCTATCTGATATGAGAAGACATCACTTTTAGTCTAGATAGCTGGCATGGCTTAGTGGTAAATCACATTGTATGTGGTGTGCATGGTCCTGGGTTTGAGCCTTGCAGAGGCTGTTTATTTTTTTTTGTTGGGAGGGTGGCCTAATAGTTAAGGTGCTTGCCTTACAGCCACAAGGTACAGGGTTTGAATCTCACAAGGGAAAATTGGCTAGGCTTAAAATGGTTTGCAAGAGCAGTTAGCCTAGTACTAACCTATGAACCTATATATACATTGTGGGTAAATGTAACAATGTAAATGTAACAAGATTCAGTAGGGCGAAAAGCCTCCTCGGAAGCAGGTCCTTGCGTCACGGCTTCGGACCCAAAAGAGGCAGAGACAACCAAAGTCTCAAAAGACGAAGAAGATTTCTGCGGCATACTGGACTCCAAAAGGGTCTCAGTAGAGGTCTACAAAGGTATCGTATCAGCCATCAGGGGCTGCGAAGGCACCTCACTGAATTCCGGAGAACTGACTACCTGCTTAGTGGTAGAGTCGTCGGAAGGCTTAGCCTTGTGTGGTCAGTCTCCATCTTTATCTTCATGTTTTTTTTGGAAGACAAAATCATCTGGCTACAGTAAGAGCTCTACGACGAAGGGTTCTCGCATTAAAGAGGGGACAAAAACTGACAACGGGGGACATTGTGGTCTGGGACTAAACAAGTGACACAGTATAAATGGAAGTCTCGGTGTGGGATCTGCTTTCTACAGGCGAGAAAATTGTTAAATTTTTCGGACATTGGTTAGTGCAAGAAAAAGAATCCCCAATGAGGTACTTAGCTTTAGACATTTTCAGCTGTAATTCAAACTCTGGTAGCGACCGACTGGCACACTTGCGAACTGCTTCTGCTACGGGCTCCACGTCAAGAAAGACTGCAGTAAGTGGGGGTTATTGTTCTCACTTCATTGATATTCAGTGTTGAACTCAGCCTACAGGGTTTCTCTGTGCTTATAAGCCTTCCTCACTTATCTCTGAATTTACTTCTGCTAAATATTTGAGCTGTTTGGTTAGCTGTTATATACCTACATCAACTTTATTACAAGCTGAGATAAGTACAAACTTGCAGTGTTATAAGATAGTACTGCGTTTTATTTTTCTCTTTATTTGCTTCACAGAATATTGTGATCTCTCTTCTCCCTGCAGTAAGTGGGGGTTATTGTTCTCACTTCAATGATATTCAGTGTTGAACTCAGCCTACAGGGTTTCTCTGCTCTTATAAGTCTTAGTCACTTAACTCTGAATTTATTTCTGCTGAATAGATGAATATTTGAGCTGTCTGGTTAGCTGTTATATACCTACATCAACTTTATTACAAGCTAAGATAACTACAAACTTGCAGTGTTATAAGACAGTACTGTATTTTATTTTTCTATTTATTTGTTGAATTGAATATTGTGTTAAAGATAATACTGCATTTTATTATTCTCTGTTTATTTGTTTCGTTGAATATTGTGTTAAAGATAGTACTGCCTTTTATTTTTCTCTTTATTTGCTTCACAGAATATTGTGATCTCTCTTCTCCCTGCAGTAAGTGGGGGTTATTGTTCTCACTTCAATGATATTCAGTGTTGAACTCAGCCTACAGGGTTTCTCTGCTCTTATAAGTCTTAGTCACTTAACTCTGAATTTATTTCTGCTGAATAGATGAATATTTGAGCTGTCTGGTTAGCTGTTATATACCTACATCAACTTTATTACAAGCTAAGATAACTACAAACTTGCAGCGTTATAAGACAGTACTGTATTTTATTTTTCTATTTATTTGTTGAATTGAATATTGTGTTAAAGATAATACTGCATTTTATTATTCTCTATTTGCTTCACTGAATATTGTGATGTCTCTTCTCTCCGCAGTAAGTGGGGGTTATTGTTTTCACTTCATTGATATTTGGTGTTGAACTCTAAGCCTACAGGGTTTCTCTGTGCTTTTAAGTCTTAGTCACTTATCTCTGAATTTATTGCTGCTGAATAGCTGAATATTTGAGCTGTTTGGTTAGCTGTCATATAGCTACATCAACTTTATTACAAGCTAAGTACAAACTTGCAGTATTATAAGATAGTAATGTATATACTTTTTCACTTTATTTGTTTCATTGAATATTGTGTTAAACATTGTACTGCATTTTATTTTTCTCTTTATTTGCTTCAATGAATATTGTGATCTCTCTTGTCTCTGCAGACAGTTTCCTGCCCTCCCTCCCTGTTATTGTTTAGAATTGCCTGCCACTCTTGTAAATTTGTGTCTGAACACTCCTCCTGAATCCATCTCATTTGCTCACTCAACCGAGTACAGTGAGATCATACTTTGATTTCAGACACTCCTGTCAGTCCCATCTGTTCAGCTCTATACCAGTCTGGTGTCATTAGCTTATTCTACCTGACACAGAAAGAAGATTTGAGTAGGCCAACCCGCTTAGGCCCTTAGCCTTAAATTATCTTCTGTTTCTCCTTTCTCCCTTTCCACTTTACTCTGTGTTCTGACTGAGTGTGCTTCTCAGCTGATAAGTATATTTTCTGGCACTTTTTAACTGTTCAGAGTTGAATTAAACAATAACCGAATTCAGGTCAGAATACAGTTTGAATAAATTGCTTTCATATTGCTACACACTCAAGTGTGCTAGCTGGTACTCCACTTGAATTGTTTTTAGTGCTGTTTTAGCTGCTTTTCTGTAACAAAAAAATTAAGCTAATTTCCTGCCTTTCCTGTAACTAGTCTAGTCCAGATACAGACTTGCTGTATCCAGGACTATTTGTAAGCTTCAGAGCCACCCAAGCCTTTCTGTGTTGATGGGAAGTTTTCTAGCTTACCAGTGGAAGTGGTAAGCACTAGGTAGCCTATCTACCACAAGAGTGGTTTCTGGCCCAGAAATTGTAGTTTATTGGCCATTTGGGCGTTTTTTCCATCTCTTTCAACTTTCTGGTCTAAAAGCACGCACTTGCTCTTGTTTCCCGCGTTTTCTGCAGCTAGTCTAGTCCAGATACAGTTTTGCTGTATCCAGGACTGTTTGTAAGCTTCTCAGTTCGCCAAGCCTTTCTGTGCTGAGGGAAGCCTTCTAGCTCATCACTGGGAGTGGTAAGCACTAGGTAGCCTATCTACCACAAGAGGAGTGGTTTCTGACCCAGAAAAGTACAGTTGTGTACACTTACCATAAATGTAGATGTTCGAGTGTATTCACTGTTGCAGTCATCACACCTGGGTTATCCTGCCAGGGGTAGCCCTCAGTCGGCCTGAATACCAGAGGCTTAGTATTCCTGCGTCAGTTGCTGTTTCTCCAGAACTGACGTCAGGTCGTCAGTGGTATAAAATCAGGCAGCCGACACCATTACATCAGTTTTTCTTGCGCAAATGTCAGGAGCCCTCAAATAGGGAGCTAGGTTATG
This sequence comes from Protopterus annectens, assembly GCF_019279795.1. NCBI lineage: Eukaryota > Metazoa > Chordata > Ceratodontiformes > Protopteridae > Protopterus > Protopterus annectens. The sequence continues at coordinate 640,154,861 of NC_056731.1, read as the reverse complement.
GTGGAGGAACATCACCAGTAGAAAGTAAATACCAAAAATTCCCTGTAAGGAGTGAGGAAGACAGAGAGAGACAAGGGGGATGGAGGGTGGGAAACCAGGACTGCAACAGTAAATATACTTGAACATCTACAGCCGAAGAAAAGGATGGAAGCAGTCAAGAAGACTGGGGGCTGGCTACGATGCCCTGCAAGACTGCGGTTGAAAGCCTGCCCTGGACTTAAAGATAGGCAGGTGGTAATGCTTGGTGAAGGTACGAACAGAAGTCCATGTTGCAGCCTCCAGGATGTCCCTGGTAGGGAAACCCTCTGAGAAAAGTTGCAGAGGTGGAGGTTGCCCTGGTGGAATGTGTCCTGACCCCCTTAGGGGGTGGTTTCCTGTGGTGTTTGTAGCAGAAATGGATGGAGTGTGCTATCCATTTGGAGATTGTTTGTTTGGATATGGCCTTGCCCTCTGCCCCTGCTGCAAAGCTAACTAGCAATTGGTCAGTTTTCCTAAAAGATTTAGTCCTATCCAGGTAAAATCTGAGCTGTCTGTGCACATCTAGAGAATGCAGAATTCTTTCCCCCTTGTTTTGTGGGTTAGGGAAAAAAGTGGGCACATGAATTGATTGGTTGAGAGCCACAGTCGACACCACTTTAGGCATGAGAGTTGGATTAGTCCTGCTGGAGACCCTGTCAGCATGGAAAATGATGAAGGGTTCTACAGCCATGAGTGCTTGTAGCTCAAACTCTTCTAGCTGAAGTGATGGACAGAACAAAGGCTGTTTTCCAAGAGACAAATTTTAACTCCGCTGAAGCTGCAGGCTCAAAGGGGGGGGGGGGGGAGTGTGAGCTTTTCCAACACAAAGTTAAGGTCCCAATCTGGGGTAGGAGCTCTTCTGGGTGACCTTAAATTGTTAGCCCCTCTTAGGAACTGTTTGATGAGAGGGTGAGAGAAGAGAGTTGGCTCTGTGCTGTAATGAGCAGCGATGACAGAGGCATGAATTTTAATAGAAGAGAAGGATAGGCCCCCTGTGTAGTAGGTCAGCTACGTAATCCAGGATGAGAGGTAGGGAGGGCTGTGCTGTTTCAGCTCCTTTAGCCTGGATCCAGGTGCAATACCTTTTCCACTTGTCAGCATAGGATTTTCTACTGTTGAGGCGTCTGGCCTCACGTATACTATCTAGGACTTGCATGCTTAAGCTGGCAGCTAAAGGAGAGATCAGGGAATAAGCCAGGCTGCCAGGTTCAGTGTCTGCAATTGTGGATGCATGATTTCTCCATTCTTCTGGGTCAGGAGTGTAGGGATATGAGGTAGGTACCACGGTGGCAGGGGTGACAGGCTGCGCAGCAGTGGGTACCAGTGTTGGTGTGGCCACACTGGGGCAATCAAAATTGTCCATGGTTTTTCCTCCCTTATTTTGAGCAGTACCCTTGAAATTACTGGTAGAGGGGGGAATGCATAAATTGAGAGGTTTACCCATTTGATGGATAGAGCATCCACTTTCCAGGACGTGCTGTGAGGTTCGCTGGTGCAGAATTTGCTGGTGATTGTTGTGGGAGGCAAAGAGGTCCATCTTTGGGGTGCCCCATTTCTGGGTTGCAAGTCTGAAGGTTCTGTAGTCAAGCTGCCAATCATGTGGGTCTAGCAGGTTTCTGCTTAAGTTGTCTGCCAGAGAGTTAAGGGAGCCTGGCAGGAATTGTGCTAGCAGGTGAATTTGCATGGCTGAAGCTGTGTGCCAAAGGGTCATGGCGAGCCTGCAGAGGATAAAGGTGAGTTCCTCCCTGCTTGTTGATATACCACATCACTGTGGTGTTGTCTGCTATGATCAGTAGAGGCCCCAAGGAGAGTAGGAGTCTGAAAGATGTCAGAGTGTGCTGAACAGCCAGCATCTCTTTTTGGTTGATGTGCAAATGTATTTGATTTGGGCTCCAATGGCCCTGTATGCACCTGCCGTCCAGGTGTGCACTCCAGGCATAATCTGATGCATCTGTGGTGAGGGTCTGGGCAGTGCAGGGTTGTGAGAAGGGAAGACCCTTGTTGTGGTTGCATACTGCTGCCCACAAAAGAAAATCTTTCCTTAGACAGGGTATCATTGGTATGACAGTTTCCAGGTCCTGACAGTGTTGACACCAAAGGCTTTTTTGGTACCACTGTAGTTTCCTCATGTGCAGTCTGGCATATGGAATAAGTACAATGCAGGAGGCCATGAACCCTAGAGTTTGTAGGATTTTCCTTGTGGTTCTGGGGGCTAGTTGAGAGAAGTGGCCTGTCAGGTAGGCTTGTTTTTCTGGAGTAAGGAATGACATCTGGGATACTGTGTCCAGGCTTGCTCCCAGCAATACAATTTTTTGAGTGAGGACTAGTTTGGATTTCTTTTCGTTGATAGTATACTCCAGGGAGGTCAGTAGGTCCTTTACAAAGGACAGGTGCTGTAACAGCTTTTCCTGACTGCCTGAATCAGGTAGTCGTCTAAGTAGGGGTAAATTTCAATATTTCTTTGTCTACAAAAAGCAATGGCTGGAGCCAGGCATTTTGTGAATACTCTGGGAGCAGTGGATAAGTCAAAGAGAAGAGCAGAGAACTGAAAGTGTATAGATCCTGCCCTGAAACGTAGATATTTCATGCAGGATTCCCTGACTGGGATGTATAGGTAGGCCTTTTGTAGGTTTAGGGTGGCTAACCAAGCATCCTTGGAAAGCATAGGAAGAAGCTACTGGAGGGTGAGCGTTTTGAATTTTGGTATCACAAGGAAAGTGTTTAGAATTGATAGATCGAGGATTGGGCGCCAGGTGCCCTCTTTTCTGGGTACCAGGAAAAGCCTGGAATAGAAACCTTGGCCTTTCTGGTTTGCAGGAACAGGCTGTATTGCCCTCACGGAGAGCAGGGAATGGACTTGTTTTTTGGCCTCTGCCCACTGGTTTGGAGGAAGATCTGGGAACCCTTTTGGGTTTGGCAGAGTGTGGAAAAAGAATTTGCATCCCTGGGACACAATGTTGAAGACCCATCGGTCATTGGTAATACAGGCCCAGTTGTTTGCATGAGAAGAGAGATTTCCTCCTAGGGGCACAAGCAGGTGGCCAGAGTTAAGGGGTGGAGGTGTAAAGTCATTGTGAGTTCTTTCCATAAAGGGGTGGCTTAGCTCTCCCTGTTTTTGAAGTGGAGGAACTCCATTGCTTAGATCTCTGCATTCCCTGGAACTGCTGTCTGGGGGGGGGGGGGGTCTGCTTCCCCTAGGTCTTGTCTGAGTTCGCCTGGAGGAAGCCGGAAAGGACCAGTGCTTGGAAAGGCAATGCCTATTGAACCTCGGAGGCTGGACCTATAAGACGTCTTTAACTGCCTGCATAGATTTAGCTTGTTCTTCAATCTTTTTTAAAACTTCTTCTGCCTTGGTGCCAAACAAATTATCTTTGTTCAATGTTGCATCCAATAGCTTTGATTTGACATGGTCCGGCAAGGTCTGTTCCTTAAGCTAAGCATGCCTTCTAAGTACAGAACCAGTGACTGCTGCCCTGCAAGATGCTTCTAGGGCATCAAAGCCACATTGCAAGGTGTGTTTAGTAACTTGGCTTGCAGAATGCATAAGCTCCTGTAATTCTTTATTTTCTGCACAAGCAGGAAAGGTAGACATTTTTTGTTTGAGGAACTCCATGGTATGTTGCTGGTATTTCAGCATGTGGAATTGACAATTTAGTGCTCTAATTGCAAGAGTTGCAGAGGTGTATACTTTTTTACCCCATCTGTCTAAAGCTCGGGAATCCCTGTCGGAGGGGGTGGGATTTTTAGCTGTGGTTGCTTTTACTCCTTTAGGTCCTTGGGAGATGACCTGTTGGTCAGCAGTAAGATTTTTAAAAAGGAATTTGTGAGAGTCAGGGACTCTGTAATACCTGTCAGGTTTCCTGAGAGCAGGAGGAAGGGTGTCAAGAGCAACTGGAATCCATAAAGACATCATCCACAACATCCAAGACAAGGAGAAATGGCTAAAGGCCTGCGCTTTGGTAAATCTAAGAATTCCCTGAATCTCTTTTTGGACTGAGGGTAGTCCTGACATTCCCACTGGAAATGCTCCGTTAAAGTATGTAAGGTTTCACCAAATGAAAAATTCCCTGGAGGAGAGGCAGAGGTAATGGATTCCCTGCATATGAATCCTCATAAGCAGAAAGAGGCTGCATGCCTTCATATTCAGAAACTTCAGAGTCATCGGACTTCTGGTTAGATAAAACTGCTGGGGACAAGTCTCTTTTTCTTTTGGAAGGGACAGGCTGACTTCCCCAGATAAGCATGATAAAGTCTTCCGCCTTTTTAAGCATTTGAGACGGAGGCAAAGAAGCAGGTGCCTGAGCTTGGGTTGTCGGTTTTTTAGGTGTAGTTCGTAACCTGGGCCTTAGAAACTCAGTAGTTTTAGAAAGAACTGAAGACGCAAAATAAGTTGTCGGTTTGTGTCGAGTATCAGTAGTGCAAAGAACCTCCTCTGAAGCTGGTGCCTGCTCAGCGGCTCCTGACCCATCCAAGGTAGAAACAGCTGCAGGATCCTTAGTCAAAGAAGAGTTTTGCAGCATAACGGGTCTTGGTAGCAGCCTGCGAATCCACAAAAGTGGGCATCACTGAGGACTGGCGAACTGATGACTAGCTGAATGGAAGCATCGGCAGTTTTTGGACCTGTGCGGTCTGTGTCTGTCTTTATTCTTATGTTTTTTAGGAAGATCGGTAGTCGGATGGCTTACCGAAGCCATATCGGAATACGGTGATAGAATGAAAATATTTAGTTACAATAAAGACCCGATGGCGTATAGTTCTGGCGTTGAACAAAGCACAAAAGCAACAGTGAGGTATGTCATGGTCTGGGCCTAAACAGTTGACGCAGTAAGAATGGAAGTCTTGGTGTGGTATTTGCTTTCCACAGACGAGACAATTGTTAACTTTTTCTGACATTGGTTAGGCAAGAGAAAAGGATCCCCAACGGGGTACTTAGCTTTAGAAGACTTAAACTTCAGTTCGGAAATGAAACTCAGGTAGCGGCTGTCCGGCACTCATGAGAAATGCTTCTGCTTTGGGCTCCTCAGTAAGAAAGACTGATGTAATGGCATCAGCTGCCTGATTTTATACCACTGACGACCTGACGTCAGTCCTGGAGCGACAGCAACCGACGCAGAAATACTAAGCCTTTGGTATTCGGGCCAACTGAGGGCTACCCCTGGCAGGATAATCCAAGTGTGATGACTGCAACAGTGAAACCCGAAGAGCATTTGTAGTTTACAGGCCGTTTGAGCACTTTTTCCATCTACTTCAACTTTCTGGTTTAAAAGCCCGGATTTGGGCTTGTTCCCCACCTTTCCTATAACTTGTCTAGTCCAGATACAGATTTGCTGTATCCAAAACTGTTTGTAAGCTTCTGAGCCCCCCATGCCTCTCTGTGTCAGAGGGAAGCCTTCTAGCTTGTCAGTGTAAGTGGTAAGCACTAGGTAGCCTATCTACCACAAGAGGAGTGGTTTCTGGCCTAGAATTTGTACTTTATTGGCCGTTTAGGCAGTTTTTCCATCTCTTTCAACTTTCTAGTTTAAAAGCCCATGTTGCGCTTGTTTCCTGCCTTTCCTGTAACTAGTCTAGTCCAGATACAGATTTGCTGTATCCAGGACTGTTTGTAAGCTTTTGAGAGGTGCCAAAGTCTGCTCTTCAATTTTTCTCTTAGATCTGCTAGTTCTCTCCTCTCCTGCATTTTTACTACCTTATTAGTCTAGCACTTTACCATACCAGGCTTCTTGTAGCAATTATTGTAGCACACAAAAGAGCTACCAGCACTAAATGTTCTGCAAGGAAACAGCTCCAGTACTTATTCTTAATGGCCACCCCTCCAGGCATGTCTACAGGTCAGTTCCCTGTGCTTTCTCCTGTTAACCTGGTGAACTTGGGCATCCTGAGGCAATGTAGCAACTGCCTCATGTACACCGACAACCCTCTCCTCTTACCTCTCAACACTCAGACTTGCGAGAGATGCACTTATATATCCAAATTGGAAGCCACACACTCTCCAGCCAAGACCGGAATAGCTGGTCAAGAGAAGGTCAACACTTGCACCACACCACATGGAACACATAGCGCTCCAGAACACACACCAGTACTGCCTTCATATAAAACACAAACCCACCTTCACGGAGGCTCTCAATAAAAATCTACCAAGGCAGAAACGCACTTGACCACCACAACACAACACTAACCCAAAGACACACAACTCTCCTAAACAGTGTGCCACTCAACCAAAGCCTCCAAGGCAAAACAGCATGCCCAGCACACTAGTCATAGGTGACTCGATAGTGAGGCACACTGATGTCCCACTCACTAGAAAGTAACAGTCAGCTGCCTGTCAGGTGACAGGATCCACCATATAACACAAACACTCAGTTCCCTCAACAACAGGTACAAATATGACTCTGTCATCGTACATGTGGGTGTGAATGACCTGAGATGTACCTCCCTAGACTACATGAAAAGAGACATGGAGGAACTCTCGGACTATGTAGCCCAGGCGGGTACGACCCTAGCACTGAGCAGCATCCTACCATCATCCAGAATGATACCACAGTACAAGCAGAAAATGATTGATTTCAACAACTGGCTAAGTTTCTGGTGTCATTCTAAGGGGATCCAATATCTGTCTGCCTGGGATGACATGACTGACAGACCTCGATGCTTTGCCTGTCACCCCTGGGCTTCCGGATACCGGCCAAGGCTCTTGACACCCCTCTAGTGCCTTTTTTAGGTGGTGTTACAAAGACCAAATTGCCACCGTAACAGCTACAAACAAATGCAATCTGAGGGCCATGCTGCTCAAAGCTAGAAGTCTAAATCTCAAAATGCACTCGCTCAAAGCACTCCTTAAAATGGAAAACATCATCATTTGTGCTGTAACAGAGACCTGATTCAAGGCAGCAGAAAGCACTCCTGCACTACCATGCTATAAGTCATTCCACACCTTTCGGCCCCAAACTTGGACCTAAGCTCCAAAGGTGGTGGTGTTTCCATATTCATAAAGGATGGGCACACCGTCAGACTGGTAGCCCAACATAATGCATCAGAGATACTTCAGGTGCAGCTAACATTGGGCAAGACAGCGATTTAGGTCACAGCCTCTTACAGGTCGCCAACCATGTCCCAAGACACTCATTCCACGTTCCTAAGCACCCAGCAGAATATTAGGGTCCAACCTAACACACACATACTGGTCAACTTCAACTACTCCTGCATTAACTGGGAAAACTACTCATGTACCAATACACTTGCCCAACGTTTCCTGGAATTCATTAATTCCAGTGCCCTGGACCAGCTCATTCTTACCACCACTAGAGGTAGCAACATCCTTAACCTGGTCATTACTAACATGGGCGACCATTGCTCTACACCGATAGTCTCAACTCCTCCCTGGTTAGATCCAACTACAAACTAATCACCTTGGAAATCCACATCCCTCCCACCCCACCCCCGCAAAGGTAACCACCATGAAAAACTTCACCAAAGCAAACTTTCGGCTCCAAAGAACAGAGGTGGCTAACTTTATGGCACCCATGTAAATGGAGAATAGTTGCATGACCACTGAATCATACACCAATGCACTGTACAAACACGTACACAAACGCATGGATCTCGCCATACCCAACTGAACCAAGACACTCTTCTCCAAAAAAAGGAAGCCAATCTGGTGGTCCCCTGACAAACAAACTCTACAACAAAAGGAGGAAACTGATGCGGAATAAAGTGAAGTCCCAAGACTGGAAAACCTCCCTTATCAGCCTCAACAAAAAGTTGAGATCCCTCATCAAATCCTCTAAAGCTAGTTATGACAACAAAATTGCAGCAGATAGTAAAGAAATCCACAAGGTCTTCTATAGTTATGTAAAGAATCTTCATGGCAATACCTAGATTTGCTCTGAGCTACTGCACAATGGTACCTCCTATACAGAGCCAACAGATATTGCCAATATACTGGCCAACAGATTCAGTGCCAACTTTACCCCCCCCCCCCCCAAAGGACCAATCAAAATACCAGTAGATCGACAGGCACCCAGTATTACTGCTGCACAGGTTAAAAAAGCACTGTCCAAGGCCAAGAATACAGCTTCTATGGGAGCTGACAATTTACAGACAAAAATAAGCTGACCACACTGCTAAAGAAGACTCACAAACAGAACAGCCAAACTTAGAAAAATAAATGCGAGTCAACCAACATGGTCCAAGCAGTCCAAGCAAGATAAACTTCTCTTGAACACCAAAAAATATATAAAGAACTGATTTATTGAAAAAGGTTAGTGCTTTCGTGGGATTACTGCTTCATCAGACCAAAATACAGAAACATATTAAAACACAGAGAGGTAACACAACCAATCAGCTAAAACCAATTAAAAAAGACCAATCAAACAGAGTGATGTAACCCATATCACCACCTACTCAGTAGGGCTGATTTAAGAGGTACACCACCTTTAAGTCCTGGATATTCAAATGCTCGCAAAGAAACAATGCTTCTCTGAGACAGGTTACTCACAGACACATATAACTAATGCTAGGAATACTACTCTGCAACGACGACAAGGCAGAGGGACTCCATATTTTTCCTCTAATAGAAGGATTAACAGTGACCGAAGGTCCAGAGAAGCCCTACACCCTAGAGTTTTTCTTAGGTATTCTAGTGATTTACAGCATTACTGCAATATTATAAGGAAGAACTGGCCTGTTCTTTTAGCTGTTCAAAAAATGAGACAAATAGTGGGTGAGTAACCATCCTTCACTTATAGAAATAATTTGTCTATTAAAAGACTTTTATGCTCTGGACCAAGACCCCCACTTCCTATACCCACAGAGAAGGTTAGTATGCTTCCTTGCCATAGTTGTAAAGCATGTTCTTCCGTATCCAATTAACTCTTTTACACATCCCATTACAGGACGTACCTTCAAACCCAGATTTGTGGCGACATGCAGGAGCAACAATTTGCTATATTTGGCCACCTGCTGCTCCTGTGATAGTTTTTATGTGGGTAAAACTGCACGACAGCTTAGAGAAATGATACTTGAGCACCTAGGCAACATATGTAACCATGCAACGTCCAATGCTCTACCTAATCATGCTTTATTGTTTTCAGGACACAATACTTTTAAATTTAGGGTTTTACAACTTTTGGAATCCCACATTAGGAGAGGTGATTTTAATAATGTTATTGACATGTGTGAGTTAAAATGGATTTTTTTTTGCGAGCATTTGAATATCCAGGACTTAACAGTGGAGTACCTCTCAAACCAGCCCTACTGAGTAGGTGGTGATATGAGTTGCATCACTCTGTTTGAGTGGTCTTTTTTAATTGGTTTTAGCTGACTGGTTGTGTTACCTTTTAAATATCTCTGTGTTTTCATATGTTTCTGTATTTTGGTCTGATGAAATGGTAACCCCGCAAAAGCACTAACCTTCTTCAATAAACCAGTTCTTTATATATTTTTTGGTATTCAAGAGAAGTTTATCTTGCTTGGAATGCTTGGACCGCGTTGGTTGACTCACATTTATTTTTCTTAGGAGCTGACAATATCCTTGGTTGTACTCTACATAAACTACAGAGTGAACTGGCACTTCACCTGTGTGCCCTGTTCAATCACAGCCTCACCACAGGCTTTGTCCCTGCCAAATGGCACACAACTATAGTCATCCCTCTACACAAAGGAGGACTGACTACAGATCCTGGGAACTATCACCCCGTTAGCCTGACAAGTCTGATATGCAAAGCTATGGAACGCATCATCATGAACCTAATAAACAAGGATATAGGGAATCTCCAAACTCTAGATCCCACACAGTCTGGTTTTGTGAAGGGTAGATCATGCCTGCTCAACTTGGTTGACTTGTCTGAGTCAGTCATCAGAGCTGTGGATGAAGGTAAGGTGGTTCATAAAGCCTACCTTGATCCGGCCGAGGCCTCTGATACCATTCCCTACTCAGGAATTAGAAAAACTCACTAAGCTAGGCATCAACCCCTATAGCACTAGGTGGGTTGCAAACTGGCTCACAGATAGAACCCACAGTGTGAAAGTAGCTGACTCCAAGTCAGACTGCCAACCAGTCATGAGTAGATTCCCACAGGGATCGGTCTTGGTCCTCTTCTGTTTGGTATCTACTTCTCAGAAGTCCAGTCCAGCACAAAGGGACTCTGGCTGACAAAGTTCACAGACGATTGCCAATCAGGAGCCATTATTAACTCCCCAAGTGATGTTGACATCCTACACAAAGGCCTCACGGAGACCGACTGGTGTTAGAAAGTACAGTTGTGTACACTTACCATAAATGTAAATGTCTGAGTGTATTCACTGTTGCAGTCATTACATTTGGGTAATCTGCTGGCAGGTTGCCCTCAGTCGGCCTGATTAACAAAGTCTTGGGTCCTGCATCGGTTGCTGTCCCTTCTTCCATGACATCAGGTCGTCAGGGGTATAAAACATGCAGACAACGCCATTACATCAGTTTCTCTTGCCCCAGATGTCAGGTGCCCCCAAATAGGGAGCAAATAAAATTAAAAACACAAAAAATATACCTCCAACCAAAAGCAAATACACCAAAAGTACTTTTAAGCATAGTAAAAGAAAGTAGAGGTATAGCCAGAGAAAAATAGGGGGCAGGAGGGAGGGTAACCAGGACTGCAACAGTGAATACACTCAAACATCTACATTTATGGTAAGTTTACACAACTGTACTATGTTCTTCGTGTTTCACTGTTGCAGTCATTACATTTGGGTATATTCCCAAAGTTATGGTTGGGTGGAGGGAATTATACAGCATTAGGACCAGCTATAAGGCCCTGCGGGACAGCAGTGGCAAAGCCAGCTCTGGATTTAGAGAAAAGTGGTAAATGGTAATATTTGGTGAAAGCATGAACTGAGCTCCAGGTAGCAGCTTCTAGAATGTCCCTGGTAGGAACACCTCTGAGAAAGGCTGTTGAAGTAGATGCAGCCCAGGTGGAATGGGATTTGATCCCCTGGGGGATAGTTTTTCCATGGTGCTTATAACAGAAAAGTTCAGTTGTGTACACTTACCATAAATGTAGATGTACGAGTGTATTCACTGTTGCAGTCATTACATTTGGGTAATCTGCTGGCAGGTTGACCTCAGTCGGCCTGAATAACAAAGTCTTGGGTCCTGCGTCGGTTGCTGTCTCCTCTTCCATGACGTCAGCTCGTCAGGGGCATAAAACATGCAGCCGACGCCATTTTAATCAGTTTTTCTTGCCCCAGATGTCAGGCCCCCCCCCCCCCCCCCAAATGGGGAGAAAAAAAATTTATATATTTATATATATATATATATATATATATATATATATATATATATATATATATATATATATACACACACACACAGACACACACACACACACACACACACACACACACACACACACACACACACACACACACACACACACACACGCATGTAATTTAGAACACAAAAAATTTACCTCCAACTAAAAGCAAATACATCAAAAAGGCTTTTCAGTATAGTGAAGGAAAGAAAAGGTACAATAATAGAGAAGAAAGGGGGCTGGAAGGTGGGTAACCCGAACTGCAACAGTGAATACACTCGAACATCTACATTTATGTTAAGTGTACACAACTGTACTATGTTCTTCATGTTTCACTGTTGCAGTCATTACATTTGGATAGAATCCCAAAGCAGTGGATGGGAGGATGGAATTATACAGCATTAGGAGCAGCTATAAGGCCCTGCATGACAGCAGTGGCAAAGCCTGCCCTGGACTTAGAAAAGAGAGGTAAATGGTAATGTTTTGTGAATGTATGAAATGAGCTCCAAGTAGCAGCTTCTAGAATGTCTCTGGTAGGAACCCCTCTGAGAAAAGCTGCAGAAGTAGATGCAGCCCTGGTGGAATGGGATCTGATCCCCTTGGGGACAGGTTTGCCATGGTGCATGTAGCAGAAACGAATACAAAGGCTTATCCATTTTGAAGTAGTCTGCTTTGAGATAGCCTTCCCCTCTGCCCCTGCAGCAAATGCCACCAGTAGTTGCTCAGACTTTCTTAGAGATTTTGTTCTGTTTAAGTAGAATATTAGTTGTCTAAGCTAGGCATCCGCTCCCCCTTTTTCTGCGGATTTGGGAAAAAAGTTGGCAGATGAATAGTCTGGTTGAGAGCCACACTGGATACCACCTTAGGCATAAAAGAAAGATTGGTCTTGAGGGCCACCCTGTCCGGATAAAAGATAATGAAAGGCTCCACTGCCATGAGAGCCTGTAGTTCTGAAATCCTTCTAGCTGAAGTGACTGCTAAAAGAAAGGCTGTCTTCCAAGAAAAAAAAATTATGTCTGCAGTAGCAGCTGGTTCAAAAGGAGGTAGGGTGAGTTTTTCCAGCACAAAATTGAGGTCCCATGCAGGAGTCAGTGCTCTCCTGAGAGGCCTCAAATTTTTGGCACCTCTGAGGTACTGCTTTAGCAGGGGATGAGAAAAGAGAGGAGGCTCTGTGTTGTAATGAGCAGAGATGACAGAGGCATGGAATTTTATAGAAGAAAAAAATAGGCCCTTGTGTAGCATCTCAGTTAAATATTGCATAATCTGAGGAATATTGGGCATTGCTGTGTTTATTTCCTTGTGCTTGGTTCCAGGCACAGAATCTCTTCCATTTATCAGCATAAGATTTTCTAGTACTAGGCCTTCTATCCTCCAAAATGACATCCATCACAAGTTTACTGAGAGATGTGATTGGTGAAATTAGTTGATTAGCCATGCTGCAAGATTCAGTTTGGAGCTGAGTGTGCAGAATTTGATAGTTCTGCTGAGACAATAGATGAGGTGTCTGAGGCAAGTACCACGGAGGAAGGTGTGACATATTCCTTAGATGCGGGTGCCAGTGTTGGCGAGGACAGTCTGGAGCAATCAGAATCATTTTTGTTTTTTCCTGTCTGACTGATTAAAACCTTGGAGTGCAGAGGCAGAGGGGGAAAAGGCATAGACTGATAGGTTTTTCCAGCTAAAGGATAGAGCCTCATTTTCCAAGATTTTTTGTGATGAATTCTTGAGCAGAATTTGTCTGATAGTTTTGGGGAGAGGCAAAAAGATCTATGTCTGGGCTCCCCCATTTTCGTATCAACCTGCTGAAGATTTGTGGATCCAGTTTCCATTCGTGTGGGTCCATAACATTTCTGCTTAGGTCGTCTGCCAGTGTATTTTACTTTCCTGGCAGGAATTGAGCTTGTAGATGTAGTTGGTAAGTCAAGGCTGTGTTCCACAAGGCCATGGCTGGTCTGCAAAGGGGGTAGGAGTGGGTACCTCCCTGCTTGCTTATGTACCACTTAACTGTGGTGTTGCCTGTCTTTATCGGTAGTTATCCTGGATAAAGGAAGTCCTTAAAGGCTGTCAGAGTATTCTGTACAGCTAGCATTATTGATATGTAGGTGCATTTGATTTGGGCTCCATTTGCCCTGAATGCATCTCCCTGCCAGATAGGGCCCCCAAGCATAGTCTGATGCGTCTGTAGTCAGGGTTTGGGTGGCAGGGGGTAGAATGAATGACAGTCCCTTGTTTTGGTGACAGGCTTCTGCAGGCAAGGAATGAGAGGAATCATTGTTTCCAGGCAGTGACAATGTTGACTCCATAAGCTTTTTAGGTAGCATTGAAGTTTCCTCATATGCAGTCTTGCATATGGAATTAGTAGAATGCAGGATGCCATGAACCCCAAAGCCTGCAGAATTTGTCTTGCAGATAGCTGGGTTTTTGTGGCCACTTGTTTGGAGTATGTTATCAATTGAATTTGTTTGTCTGGCATGAGGTAAGCCATCTGGGCAGTTGTATTCAAGCTTGCACCCAGGAATGTAATTATTTGAGAGGGTACAAGTTGTGATTTCTTTTCGTTTATGGTGTACCCTAGGTATGTTAGAAACCTTTTTACAAATGCCAGATGTTGTAGAAGAGTGTCCTTGTCTTCTGCCTGAATTAGACAATCGTCCAGATAAGGATAAATATGAATGTTTCCTTGTCTGCAAAATGCAATCACTGGTGCCAGGCACTTTGTGAAGACCCTGGGTGCAGTAGATAAGCCAAATGGCAGTGCAGAGAACTGGTAATGCAAATAGTCTGCTTTGAAGTGGAGGTATCTTCTGCAAGATTCCCTGACTGGGATATGCAGGAAAGCCTCTTTTAAGTCTAGATTTACCAACCAGGCATTCTTGCCTAGCATAGGCAGTAGCTGTTGTAGAGTCAGCATCTTGAATTTTGGAATGTCCAGGAAAGTATTTAGAATGGATAAGTCCAGAACTGGACACCATGATTTGTCTTTTCTGGATACCAGGAAAAGTATTGAATAAAAACCTTGTCCTTTTTCCTTTTCTGGTACTGGTTGAATAGCTCCCACACTCATGAGGGACAAAACTTGTTTCTGGGCTTCTGCCCATTGATTTAGTGGCAGATCTGGCCATCCGTTTGGGATTGGCAACGTGTGGAAATGAAATCTGTATCCATGGGATACTATATTTAAAACCCACTTGTCCTGGGTAATCAGTTGCCAGTTTCCATGAGGGACATGACTTGTTTCTGGGCCTCTGCCCACTGATATGGAGGCAGATCTGGTCATCCGTTTGGAATTGGCAACGTGTGGAAATGAAATCTATATCCCTGGGATACTATATTTAAAACCCATTTGTCCTGGGTAATTAGATGTCAACTTTGAGCATGAAATGCTAGTTTTCCCCCCAAAGGGGCTGCCAAAAGACAAGTGCTTGGAAACGGCAAAGGAAAGTCATTGAGACTGTTTACCGTAGTGTGGTGCTTTGCTACTTCCTGATTTGGAGATGGAGGCACCCTATTGTTTTGTCCTGTAAGATCCTTGTGACTGAAACCTGGAGCCTTTGCAGTGTCTGGGTTTGACCTGAGCGGCTCTGTTGGGTACTGGAAAGGACCAATTCTTAGTAGGCCAGTGCCTACTGAATCTGGGTGGCTGCACCTGCAAGAAATCTTTTACAGTTTACATAGATTTAGCTTTGTCTTTCGTTTATTTCAAAACTTCTGCCTTATTACTAAACAGACTGTCCTGCTGTAAATAAGCATCCAACAATTTAGCTTTAACATCATCAGGCAGATTTTGCTCCTTGAGCCAAGCATGTCTTCTTATCACAGATCCAGTTACGGCGGCCCTGCAAGAGGCCTCTAAGGAATCAAAACCACATTGCAAACTATACTTTCCAACTTGTTCAGATGAATGCAATAAATCCTGTAAATCTATTTTCCACACAATCAGAAATCAACATCATTTTCTGTTTCAGTAAGCCCATGACATGCTGTTGATATTTAAGCATATGAAATTGACAGTTTAAAGCCCTGATTGCCAAGGTTGCATAAGTGTAAACCTTCTTACCCCATCTATCCAACGCCCTGGAATCTCTCTCAGAAGGGGTAGGATTTTTAGCAGTAGAAGCCTCAATGCCCTTAGGACCCTGAGAAATAGTTTCAGGATCCGCAACACGATTTTTGAAAAGGTATTTGTGGGAGTCAGGAACCCTGTAGTATCTGTCTGGCTTACAAGGAGCCAGAGGAGGCAGAGAATCAGGAGCCATACTAGATTCTGAAAAAACATCATCAACAATGTCTAGAACAGGAGGTACAGCCAACGGCCTAAGCTGAGGAAGAAGAAGAAAATCCAAGTCTTTTTAGATTCAGAATAATCCTGACTTTCCCAATGGAAATGTTCCCTTAAGGTATGTAAAGTTTCCCCAAAAGAAAAATCCTCAGGGGGAGAAGCAGAAGGAATGGAATCGTCTGCATCAGAGTCCACACCTGGACTGCAGCAGTGTGAACACTCGAACATCTACATTTATGGTAGGTATAAAACTGTACTATGTTCATCATCTTACACTGCTGCAGTCATTACACTTGGGTAGAATCCCAAAGCTAAGGTTGGGTGGCTGGTCTATAAAGAGTTATGATTGGCTATGAGACCCTGCAGAACTGCAGTGGCAAATCCTGCTCTGGATTTAGAGCAAAGAGGCAAGTGGTATTGCTTGGAAAAGGTGTGCACTGAACTCCAAGTTGCAGCCTCCAAAATTTCCTTCGTAGGTACTCCTCTGAGAAAGGCTGTTGAAGTGGCTGTTGCCCTGGTGGAATGTGGCCTGATGTTATTAGGGACTGATTTTCCATGCTGTGTGTAGCAGTAACGAATACAGTGTCCTATCCATTTGGATATAGTCTGCTTTGAGATAGCCTTGCCCTGTGATCCTGCAGCATATGCTACAAACAGTTGCTCAGTTTTCCTGAAAGCTTTTGTTTTGTCCAAGTAGAAGCGTAGCTGCCTGTTGTATGTCCAAAGAGTGCAGAAGTTTCTCCCTTTTATTCTGGGGGTTTGGATAAAAAGTTGGCAAATGGATGGTTTGGTTAAGAGCCACACTAGATACCACCTTTGGCATAAAGGTAGGGTTTGTCCTTAAAGAAACCCTGTCCTGATGAAAAATTATAAAAGGTTCCACTGCCATTAATGCCTGTAGCTCTGAGACTCTTCGTGCTGAAGTTACTGCCAGGAGCAGAGCTGTTTTCCATGATAAAAATTTTAGATCGGCTGGCTCAAAAGGTGGCAGGGTCAGTTTTTCCAAAATGAAATTGAGGTCCCAAGTTGGTGGTGGTGCTCTCCGGGGCGGTCTTATGTATTTAGCCCCTCTGAGGTACTGCTTTAGCAAGGGGTGAGAGAATAAAGGAGGATCCGTGTTGTAATGTGCTGAAATGGCAGAGGCGTGGATCTTAACTGATGAGAAGGACAGGCCTTTGTCCAGCATCTCAGTTAAGTATTGTAAAATCTGAGGAATGTTTGGGCCAAGAGGGTCAAGGCTTTGAGCCTGGTTCCAGGCGCAGAATCTCTTCCATTTTTTTGAGTAAGCTTTCCTGGTGCTAGGCCTCCTGGCCTCCAAAATGACATCCACAACAGAGAGGTGTTGCCCGTTTGACTAAAGAATCTGCCATGCAGCCAGGTTTAGGGTTTTGAGCTGACTGTGCATGATCTGATTCTTTTGTTGAGTCAGAAGGTGTGGAATTTGAGGCAAAATCCATGGTGGGCCTTGAGCTAAGTTCTTTAAGATAGGGTACCAGTGCTGGCGTGGCCAGTCTGGAGCAATCAGGATCATCTGTGGTTTTTCTTGTCTGGCTTTTAGGAGTACCTTTGAGAGGAGAGGCAGTGGTGGGAAGGCATAAAACTTTTAGGCTTTTCCAGCTGAAGGAGAGAGGCATCCACTTTCCATGCTTGTGTGTGATAAGTCCTTGTGCAGAATTTTTGTAGTTGGCAATTCAGTGAGGAGGTAAAAAGATCTATGTCTGGGCATCCCCACTTTTGCGTTACCATGCTGAAGATTTGTAGATTCAATTTCCATTTGTGAGGGTCCATGATATTTCTGCTGAGATCGTCTGCCAGAGTATTTTTCTTTCCTGGCAGGAATTGTGCTTGCAGATGAACTTGATAAGTTAGAGCTGTGTTCCACAAGGTCATGGCTTGCCTGCATAGGGGATAAGAATGAGTGCCCCCTTGCTTGTTTATGTACCACATAACTGTCGTGTTGTCTGTCTTTAATAATAATTGTCCTGGATGCAGAAGGTCCTTCAAAGCTGTTAGGGCATTTTGAACAGCCAACATATCTTTTTGATTGATGTGAAGATGCATCTGGTCTGTGGTCCACTTGCCCTGAATGCATTTTTCTGCCATGTGTGCTCCCCAGGCATAATCCGAAGCATCTGTTGTTACGAGTTTGCCTGGCTGTGGGTTGGGTAAAAGGCTGACCCTTGTTTAGGTGACATGCCTGTGCCCACCATCGAAACTCCTGTTGTAGGCAGGGAATCATTGGTATTACTGCTTCTAAACTGTGAGAGTGTTGAGTCCAAACATTTTTTAGGTACCATTGTAATTTCCTCATATGTAGTCTGGCATATGGTATTAGTATTATGCAGGATGCCATGAATCCCAGGGCCTGCAGAATTTTTCTTGCAGGAAGATGGGACTTTTTTGCCAGTAACTGAAAATATTGAGTTAGTTGAACTTGTTTGTCTGGCGTGAGATAAGCCACCTGGGCCATTGTATTTAAGCTGGCATCCAGGAATATAATCTGTTGTGAGGGCACTAGTTTTGACTTCTTTTTGTTTACTGTGTACCCTAGAGAAATTAGCAACCTTTTTACAAATGCCAGATGCTGTAGAAGAATGTCCTTTGTCTCTGCTTGAATGAGGCAGTCGTCCAGGTATGGATATATTTGAATTCCTTTTTGTCTGCAAAATGCAATTACTGGTGCCAGGCACTTTGTAAAGACCCTGGGCACAGTAGATAAGCCAAAGGGCAGTGCAGAGAATTGGTAGTGCATTGTACCAGCTTTGAATCTGAGGTATCTTCTGCAATTTTGTCTGATAGGGACATGCAGGTATGCCTCTTTGAGGTCCAGAGTAACAAGCCAAGCCTTCTTGCCCAGCATGGGTAGAAGCTGCTGTAATGTCAACATTTTGAATTTCGGAATATCCAGGTAAGTATTTAGAATTGAAAGGTCTAGTATGGGCCTCCAGGCCTTGTCCTTTCTGGGGACCAGGAAGAGTCTTGAGTAAAATCCTTGTCCTTGTCCTTGTTCCTGTTGTGGTACTTTTTGAATAGCTCTCATGCCCATGAGGGCTGAAATTTGTTTTTGTGCCTCTGCCCATTGATTTTGTGGCAGGTCTGGCATTCCTTTTAGCCTTGGTAAAGTATGAAAGTGGAACCTGTAACCTTGAGACACAATATTCAGAACCCGTTTGTCTTGGGTGATTGTTTGCCAGTTTTGAGAAAAAAGTGCTAGTTTCCCCCCTAAAGGGGCTGCCAAAAGGGAAGTGCTTGACGTACGAAGGGGGAAGTCATCGGGACTGTTTCCTGTAAGGTTGAGACTTGTCCTCACCTCCTTTTGGGGTTGAGGTGCCCCACTGTCATTGTCTGTTAGAGCCTTGGGGTTGAGATCTGCCTCTTGGGCGTCTGTATCTGCCTCTCTGTGGCCTGTCTGACACTGGAAAGGACCAATTCTTTGTTGGCCAATTTCTGCTAAATCGAGGTGGCTGTACCTGTAAGAAATCCTTGACTGTTTGCATAGATTTAGCTTTATCCTCCATTTTCTTTAACACCTTTTCTGCCTTAACAACAAAGTATCATGCTGTAAAGGAGCATCTAATAATTTTGCTTTAACATGATCAGGTAAACTCTGTTCTTTTAACCAAGCATGTCTTCAAATCACAGAACCTGGAACTGCGGCTCTACAAGAGGCCTCTAAAGAATCAAAACCACATTGCAGAGTATGTTTTCCCACCTGTTCAACTGCATGCAATAAATCCTGCATTTCTTTACAGTCAGGAGCTTCTGAGCTTGCAAGCATTTTCTGTTTTAACTGAGCCATTAAACATTGTTGGTACTTAAGCATGTCAAACCGGCAATTTAAAGCCCTTATTGCTAAAGTTGCAGAAGTGTAAACTTTCTTCCCCCATCTATCCAAAGCTCTCGAATCTCTGTCAGAGGGTACTGGATTTTTTTTAATGGAAGCCTTAACCCCCTTTGGACCCTGGGAAATAGTTTCTGGATCAGCAGAAGGGTTTTTATAAAGAAACTTGTGAGAGTCAGGGACTCTACAATACCTATCTGGCTGAGCTGGTGCAAGGGGCAAATAATCAGGAGATAAGCTGGATTCAGAGAACACATCATCCACAATATCTAGCACAGGCGAAATAGCCAGGGGCCTGTGCTGAGGCAATAAAAGGAAATCCCTGAGCCTTTTCTTGGATTCTGAATAATCCTGACTTTCCCAAAGGAAATGCTCCCTCATGGTATGTAAAGTTTCCCCAAAAGAATAATCCTCAGGAGGAGAGGCTGAAGGTATAGATTCTTCAGCATCAGAGTCCTCATAGGGGGTAGAGAGTATCCCTGGTCTGAAGAGGAATCAGAGGAAATGGAAACCTGATCAGAGGAATCATAGTATCCTGCCTAGGCCTTTTCTCAGGAGGGGGATGGGAACCCCTGATTAGAGTAATGAGGTCTTCGGCCATTTTAAGCATCTGTTTCTTAGGCATGGAGGACTGTCCAGGAGAATGCTGTACTTGCTTCTTTGTCTTTAATGGTACTTTCGTCTTGGCTGTTGCTTTAATGGTAAGTTGTGAAGGTCTGAAAACACCCTCAGAAGCCGATGCCTGCTCAGCAGCTCCGGACCCGTCTGAGGGATTAGTTTCCATAGACCCAATACCTTGAGTTTCCAGAGGCCTAGTTGTCTCCACATGGGAGTCGGAGGCGGCCTGTGGCTCTGAGGTAGCGGGTGTCAGATGCTGCAAAAGCGCCTCACTGAGAACCGGCAATTGGCCTAGAAGAGGTTTCGTCATCAGTTTTGGACCCCGGATGCCTGTCTTTATCCTTGTCTTTGCGTTTTTTCGGAATTGCGGTCGTCGGTTGATCCAACGGCATAGTATAATTGAACCTTCGGCCAAAGTAGTGTAAAGCAAAATCAAAACGTCTTTTTATAGTGCGTTTGTTAAATCTAGCACAAAACCGTCAACTAGTGACGTCCTGATCAGGGCTTAGGCATGGAATACAGTAAGAGTGGAAGTCCTTATGAGGTATTTGCTTCCCACAAGAAATACAATTAACTTTTTCTTACATCGGTCTGAGGCAAGAAAAAAAGTTTCCCCAACGGGGTACTTAGCTTTATTGAAGACTTCGGATCTGAAATTCGACTTCGAAAATCTCAGGAGTCGGCCGACCAGCACTTGTGAACTGCTTCTGCTTCGGGCACCGCGCGGCTAGAAAGATAGAAGAAAATGGCGTCGGATGCATCTTATATACCCTTGGCGCACTGACGTCAGGGAAGAAGCGACAGCAACTGACGCCGGACCAAGAGTTTGGAACTCTGGCCGACTACGGGACCGCCTGACGGCAGGATAACCCAAGTGTAATGACTGCAGCAGAGTAACACGATGAACATCTGCAGTGGCAAAGCCTGCTCTGGATTTAGAGTAGAGAGGTAAGTGGTAGTGCTTTGTAAAAGTGTGCACTGAACTCCAAGTTGCAGCCTCTAAGATGTCTTTGGTTGGTACTCCTCTGAGGAAGGCTGCTGAAGTGGCTGCTGCTCTGGTTGAATGTGGCCTAATGCCCTTAGGCACTGATTTGCCATGTTGTGAATAGCAGAAATAAATACAATGGCCTATCCATTTTGAAATAGTCCGTTTTGAGATAGGCTTTCCTTGTGATCCTGCAGCATATGCCACTAAAAGTTGCTCAGTCTTTCTGAAAGCTTTAGTTCTGTCCAAGTAGAAGCGTAGCTGTCTGTGTATGACCAAAGAATGCAGAAGTCTCTCACCCTTGTTCTGTGGGTTTGGATAAAAGGTAGGCAAGTGAATGGTTTGGTTAAGGGCCACACTGGACACCACCTTAGGCATACATGTCGGGTTTGTCCTCAGAGAAACCCTGTCTGGATGGAAAATGATAAAAGGTTCCACAGCCATGAGTGCCTGTAACTCCGAGACTCGTCTTGTAGAGGTTATTGCTAGGAGCAGAGCTGTTTTCCAGGATAAGCATTTTATATCAGTTGTTAAAGCTGGCTCAAAAGGAGGCAATGTGAGTTTTTCCAGACATAATTGAGGTCCCATGCAGGCATTGGTGCTCTCCTTGGAGGTCTTATGTTTTTTGCCCCTCTGAGGTACTGCCTTATTAAAGGATGAGAAAAGATAGGTGGTTCTGTATAGTAATGGGCTGAAATGGCAGAGGCATGGATCTTAATTGATGAAAAGGATATGCCTTTGTCCAGCATCTCAGTTAAGTATTGTAAAATCTGAGGAATGTTTGGTACAAACGTGTCCATTCCTTGTGCCTGGTTCCAAGCACAGAATCTCTTCCATTTTTCTGCATAAGGTTTTCTGGTACTGGGCCTCCTGGCCTCCAAAATAACATCCATCACAGCTTTGGAGAGAGGAGTGTTCTGAAAGGCTACATTATCTGCCATGCTGCCAGATTTAAGGTCCTGAGTTGGCTGTGCAGGATCTGATTATTTTGAGTCAGTAAGAGAGGTATTTGAGGCAATGTCCAGGCTGGACCTTGAGACAAGTTCTTCAGGATTGGGTACCAGTGCTGGCGTGGTCAGTCTGGGGCAATCAGTATCATTTTTGGCGTCTCTTGTCTGACCTTAGGAGTACCTTGGGAAGGAGAGGCAGTGGGGGGAAAGGCATACACTCGGTTTTTCCAGCTTAAGGATAAGGCATCCATTTTCCATGCTTGCTTGTGACAAGTCCTTGTGCAGAATCTCTGTAGTTGGCAGTTGTGAGGGGAGGCAAATAGATCTATGTCTGGGCATCCCCATTTCCTTGTTATCATGCTGAAGACTTGTGGATCCAGTTTCCACTCGTGGGAATCCATGAGGTTTCTGCTTAGTTCATCTGCCAGAGTATTTATCTTTTCTGGCAGGAATTGTGCTTGCAGGTGAACTTGATAACTCAATGCTGTGTCCCACAAAGTCATGGCTTGTCTGCAGAGGGGGTAGGAATGTCTGCCTCCCTGCTTGTTTATGTACCACATGACTGTAGTATTGTCTGTCTTTATCAGTAGTTGTCCTGGATGAAGTAGATCCTTGAAAGCTGTCAGGGCATTTTGAACAGCTAGCATCTCTTTTTGATTGATATGAAGATGCATCTGGCTTGCTGGTCATGTGCCCTGAATACATTTTCCTGCTATGTGGGCCCCCCAAGCATAATCTAATGCATCCGTTGTTAGTGTCTGCCTGGCTGTGGGTAAAGTGAATGGCTGTCCCTTGTGGTGACAGGCCTGTGCCCACCATCGAAACTCCTGTTGCAGGCAGGGAATAAGGGTAATTAATGTTTCCAGGCTGTGGCAATGTTGAGTCCAAACACACTTTTTAGATACCACTGTAGTTTCCTCATATGCAGTCTGGCATATGGAATTAGCAGAATGCAGGATGCCATGAAGCCTAAAGCCTGCAGAATTTTTCTTGCAGATAACTGGGTCTTTGTTGTCAACATCTAGAAGTAAGAAGTCAGTTGCCTTTGTTTGTCTGGCATGAGATAAGCCATCTGGGCAGTTGTATTTAAGCTTGCACCCAGGAATATTATCTCTTGAGAGGGTACTAGTTTTGATTTCTTTTCATTTACTGTGTACCCTAGGCAGATTAGTAATCTTTTTACAAATGACAGATGCTTTAGTAGAATGTCCTTGTTCTCTGATTGAATAAGGCAGTCATCCAAGTAAAGATATGTTTGAATTCCTCTTTGTCTGCAAAATGCAATTACTGGTGCCAGGCATTTTGTGAAGACCCTGGGCGCAGTAGATAAGCCAAAGGGCAGTGCAGAGAATTAGTAGTGCACTGAGCCAGCTATGAATCTGAGGTATCTTCTGCAAGATTGTCTGATTGGGACATGCAGGTATGCCTCTTTTAGGTCCAAAGTTACAAGCCAAGCCTTCTTGCCCAGCATGGGCAGAAGCTGCTGCAGTCTCAACATTTTGAATTTTGGAACGTCCAGAAATGTGTTTAGAATAGACAGGTCCAGTATTGGTCTCCAGGCTTTGTCCTTTCTAGGTACCAAGAAAAGTCTCAAGTAAAATCCTTGTCCCTGCTCTTGCTGTGGTACTCGCTGAATGACCCTCATGTCCATGAGGGATGAAACTTGCTTTTAGGCCTCTGCCCATTGATTGTGTGGCAGGTCTGGGATACCTTTTGCCCTTGGCAGGCTGTGAAAGTGGAACGTGTAGCCCTGAGACACTATATTCAAGACCCATTTGTCCTGGGTGATCATGTGCCAATTTTGTGAAAAAAGTGCTAGTTTTCCCAGTAAGGGGGCTGCCAAAAGATAAGTGCTTGGTGCTGGCAGAGGAAAGTCATTGGGACTGTTTCCTGTATGGCTGTGATTTGTCTTCTCCGCTTTTGGAGGTAGAAGCACCCCATTGTTTAGGCCTGTATGAGTCTTGGGGCTGGGATCTGCCTCTGGGGTGTCTGTATCTGCCTCTTTGTGGCATGTCTGAAACTGGAAAGGACCAATTCTTTGTAGGCCAGTTCCTGCTAAATCTGGGAGGCTGCACCCGTAAGAATTCCTTAACTGTCTGCATAGATTTTGCTTTGTCCTCCATTTTCTTCAACACCTCTTCTGCTTTAACACCAAACAAAGTATCATGCTGTAATGCAGCATCTAATAATTTTGCTTTAACATGATCAGGCAGATTCTGTTCCTTTAACCAAGCATGCCTCCTAATGACAGAACCCGTAACAGCGGCCCTGCTAGAGGCCTCCAGAGAATCAAAACCACATTGCAAAGTATACCTTCCCACTTGTTCAGTTGCATGCAATAAATCCTGCATTTCCTTGTTTTCTGCACATTCAGAATTTGTTAATATTTTCTGTTTAAGCAGTGGCATTAAGTATTGCTGATATTTAAGCATATGAAATTGACAATTTACAGCCCTCACAGCCACGGTAGCAGAAGTGTAAACCTTTTTCCCCCATCTGTCCAGTGCCCTTGAATCTCTATCAGAGGGGATAGGGTTTTTTGCAGTGGAAGCCTTGACCCCTTTGGGACCCTGAGAAATAGTTTCTGGGTCAGCAGCAGGATTTTTATAAAGAAATTTATGTGAATCTGGAACCCTGTAGTATCTGTCTGGCTTAACAGGTGCAGGGGGTAAAGAGTCAGGAGACAGGCCGGACTCTGAAAATACATCATCTACAATGTCTAAAACAGGGGGGATAGCAAGAGGCCTGTGCTGAGGTAGTAAAAGAAAGTCTCTGAGCCTTTTCTTAGATTCTGAGTAGTCTTGGCTCTCCCAGTGGAAGTGCTCCCTCATGGTGTGCAGGGTTTCCCCAAAAGAATAATCCTCAGGAGGAGAGGCTGAAGGGATAGATTCTTCAGCATAAGAATCCTCATAGGGAGGAAGAGAGTATTCCTGTTCAGAAGAGGAGTCAGAGGAAATGGAAACCTGATCTGAAGATTCACATTCTGTCTCTTGCCTAGGCCTCTTATTAGGAGGGGGATGGGAACCCCTGATCAAAGTAATTAGGTCTTCGGCCATTTTGAGCATCTATTTTTTAGGCATGAAGGCCTGTCCATGGGTTTGCTGCACTTGTTTCTTTGTCTTTAGTGGTGCTTTAGTCTTTGCCTTTGAAGCTGTAGTCAGTTTTACATATAACTGTGTAGGCCTGAAAACACCCTTAGAAGCCGATGCCTGCTCAGCGGCTCCGGACCCATCTGAGGGAATATTTTCCAAGTGTCCAATACCTTGAGTTTCCAGTGGCCTAGTCTGCTCCACTTGGGAGTCGGAAGCGGCCTGCGGCTCTGAGGTAGCAGGTGTCAGGGGCTGCAAAAGCACCTCACTGAGAACCGGTGAACTGGCGACTGGCTTAAAAGAAGCCTCGTCATCAGTTTTGGACCTCGGATGCCTGTCCTTTTCCTTGCGTTTCTTGTGAATTGCGGTAGTCAGATGGCTAGCCGGCGACATCGTGTAATTCAATCTTCGGCCAAAGTAATGAAATACAAAATCATACCGCGACGCTTAATAGTGCGTTGGTTAAATCTAACACAAAACCTGCAATTAGCAACGTCGTGATCAGGGCCTAGGCAAGGAATACAATAAGAATGGAAGTCCTTATGAGGTATTAGCTTCCCACAAGAAATACAATTATTAACTTTTTCTGACATCGGTCTGGAGTACGAAAAAAGTTTCCCCAACGAGGTACTTAGCTTTAAATGAAGACTTTGGATCTGAAATTCGAACACGAAAATCTCAGGAGTCGGCTGACCGGCACTTGCAAACTGCTTCTGCTTTGGGCACCGCACGGCAAGAAAGACTGAAGAAAATGGTGTCAGCTGCATCTTTTATACCCCTGGCGCAGACATCAGGGAAGAGGCGACAGCAACCGACGCCGGACCAGGACTTTGGAATTCAGGCCGACTGCAGCAAGGTACATCATTGGTCAGGGCCTAGGCAAGGAATACAGTACAAATGGAAATCCTTATGAGGTATTTGCTTCCCACAAGTAACGCAATTATTAACTTTTACCGACATCGGTAAGGAGGCAAGAAAATGTTTCCCCAACAGGGTACTTAGCTTTTTAGTTGAAGTCTTCGGATCTGAAACTCGAAAATGAAAATTTCAGGAGTCGGCCGACCGGCACTTGCGAACTGCTTCTGCTTTGGGCACTGCGTGGCAAGAAAGACTGATGTAATGGCATCAGCTGCATGTTTTATACCCCTGATGACCTGATGTCATGGAAGAAGGGACAGCAACTGACGCAGGACCCAAGACTTTGTTTTTCCGGCCGACTGGGGGCAACCAGCCAGCAGATTACCCAAATGTAATGACTGCAACAGTGACACACGAAGAACATTCATGGCCTTAAGCTCAATGCCAAAAAATGTGTCATCATCCCCTTTGGGAAAAACCCAGTTCCCATGAACTACTACATCAATGGTAGTCCACTGAACACAAAAGGCATTATAAGGGCTCTGGGAACACAGGCTGACAGCAACCTCTCTTTTGACCATCACATTGTCACTGTGGTCAGAAAGTCCTTCTATATGGCATATCTCATTACGAAGGGTTCTGCATCCAGGAAGAAAGAGGTAATTGTCTCCCTCTACTCTTCCCTCATTAGGCCAGTCATTGAGTACAATGCCCCATTTGGTATGTACCTCACTAGACATCTGCAACAACTGGAGAGGCCGCAAAAGTACCTCAGAAAGAGGATCCTAGGCCTTAAACACTTGTCCTATATGGACAGACTCAAAAAACTCCAACTATTCTCTGTCTCATATCCCCTACTTAGAGGCTATCTCTGCTTGACTTACAAAGCCAAGACTGACCCAGCTCTGTTAGAAATGCTACATCTAAAGAAATCCCAATCCCTCCACACCACATGCTCCAGAGAACTCAACTTCATTACCACAATCAACAGAACGTGCTGGAGGGAGAGGTTCATAACCCAGAGACTGCCCATGCTATGGAATAGACTTCTCATACATGTCAAACAAAGCAATTCACTGGCCCTCTTCAACAGAAATCTTGATGAGTGGATGGGAAATAGAAAATTCACCCTGGGGATCACTCCAGTGGCTCTACTCGACAGGGGCACTGGAAACTAAGGTCGGGTGGCACGATGCCAGGGAAATCCTATTGGCTAGGCTTGTAAAGGCTCCAAGGCCATTAGCCTAGTACACACCTATGAACCTAATGGAGTCAGCTGCCTTGCTTTATAGCACTGACAACCTGACGTCAGATAGCAGCCGATGCAGAAAAACACTGACTCTGGTATTCGGGCAGGCCGAGAGCTACCACAGCAGGGATAACCCACAGGTGATGACTGCAACAGTGAGACATGAAGAACATCAGACAACACCAGCACTAGACCACATTTAAAAGTACTTTATCAGCAGTGTTTCAGTGTGAATTCAGCAATGTAGTCAACTACACTGAAATACAAATCTAGGTAGGTAGCAAGGGGAAAAAAATAATGATCTCATTAATGCTGCTGCTTCCAACCCAAGAAAACAAGGCAAGAATACAATTAAGATACTGGTGTAGTGGTGCTTAAAGGTATTAAGCAGCCCGCCAGATATTGCTTTAGCCAACAGAAATTTAAATTAATTATTTCTGATGTCTGGTTACCACCTCCTCCACACAAACTGCAAAGCGAAGTCAAACTACCACATTTAAACATACCCTTCCAGTTGCAAAAGCAACACATGGGAGCAGTAAAAGTAAAGAGATAATATACTACTGTGACAACTCTGGTGTTTTAATTAAAAAATAAAAATGAAATTGGGATTTAAAGAGGCCAGTCCAGAATTTGTGGTACCCTATTACTTTGGGCCAAAAAAAGGTACATACCAAGGAATTTGGTACGGTTGAGATGTATGTCGCCATCTTAAGTCTGTGTGAGCCTGGAAGACTCTGAGGTGTTGCAACTTATTTCAGCACTGCCTGATCAACGAGAGTGGACGATGGGAGTCTGAATCCAACAGTCCCATTCTTAGGAGGCTATAGGAACTTATATGATTTTCTTGGAACTGGAGCAACACAGTTGAGCTGTCTCCACGCCCTCCACACAACAGGAAAGACCATTTTATCTGTAGGTCCTTCCACAAGATTCGTCAATGCGATGAAGAGTCTCTGTGGGTCATCCTCTTCTTTTATGCACTACTTCGAGCACTGACCCTAATCTGAGATCTCCGAGATAATAAAACATATTGTTATGGTATTCACCCACTTTTTTTTTTTGTGTGTGTCACAGAAATAACTCTATAAAATCTTTAAAGGAAAGGGAAGCTTCCCTTTTCCAACTCTCTCTTGCAACCTTCCTTGCAACAGCCCAAAGCCCAATAAAACAATAGTTGTGTAAAATCATACCATAACCATAGATGTCCTTCTCTTACATGTTGCAATATTCTTAGTGTTGGATTCTCTTCCTCAGGCGACCTGAATGTCGGCTCCTATACAAAAGCTTAAGCCTGGTTGCTGTTGGTGTGTGGAATATCACGTGCAGGGCTATAAACCCTGCACGCACAGACCTCAGAACTAGCTGCACAGTTGAACAGTGTACTAGGTAGAGCCAAGTAATGTCCTCCAAAAGTGTGAAGTGCCACTGGCTGCCCAGTGTGACCATCTCCACAGACAGGTGAAAATGCATGAGGGAGAGGTGGGAGGGAAGGAATATTGCAACATAGATGAGAAGGACATCTATGGATATGGTAAGATTTCACACAACTATTGTATGTCCTTCAATTCCCAAGTTGCAGTATTCTTAGTGTGGGAGAGTATCATAGCTTAGGAAGGAGGAAGGGTGGTGGTAGAGGTAGCTGACTCCAGAAATCCCTGCAGGACTGCCCTAGCGAAACCTGCTCTGGCTCTGGAGATATGGCCCAATTTGTAGTGTCTGTTAAGGTCTGAATATTGGACCAGGTGGCTGTATCCAGGATGGAGGCTGTGTCCAGGTCTTTGAAGAAGGCTTTGGAGGATGCTAAGTCCTTGCCGTGGTAGGAGATAGTTTGCTTGGAGATTGCCTTGCCCAGGGATCTGGGATGAAAGGATACAAAGAATTAACTAGACTTCCTTATGGACTTGGTTTTGTCCAAATAAAATCTTAGCTGTCTGTGCACATCCACGGAATGGAGTATTCTCTCACTGTCTTTGGTAGGAGAGGGAAAGAAGGTGGGCAGGTGGATGAACTGATTAAGTGATAGATAGTTGACCACTTTGGGCATGAAAGAAGGGTTGGTGTGCAGGGTCACCCTATCTTTGTGGAAGATAGCATGGGGGGAGGCCATGAGTGCCTGTAACTCTGGATACCCTTCTAGCTGAGTTGAGAGCTACCAGGAGAATTGCTTTTTATGTGCACATTTGAAGTGTTGAAGAGCTGGCTGGTTCGAATGGTGCCAGTGTGAGTTTTTCTAGGATAAAGTTTAGGTCCCAAGGCGGTGGAACGGGCTTCCTTGGTGGCCTGATGTGCAAGATCCCTTTCAGGAACAATTTAACATCTAATATGGAGAGTAAACGAGAGTCTAAGGGTAAGCAGGCAGAGAGTGCAGACAGGTGGACATTCAATGAAGAGTATGAAAGGCCTGCCATGACAAATTCACACACATTAGCCAAGACTAGAGGGACATCTACTAGAAAGGGATCCCTATGTCTTTTGAAACACAATTTGGAGAATCTTTCCCATTTTAAAATGTAGGATCTCCTTGTGTTAGGTTTCCTGGCCTCCCTCAGGACCGAAAGCACATCCTCAGAGTAGAGGCGCCTGAAGAGTATTAAACTTTTGCCACCCAGAGTGTTAGATATAAAATTTCCTGGACAGGGTGTAGGAGTGTTCCATTCTGCTGTGTGAGTAGGTCCACCTTATGGAGTAACTTGTGGTGATTGCCCTTGGCAATGGATAGTAAGTAGAAGGGGGAACCAATGCTGGCTTGGCTAATAGGGAGTCGTCAGCAAGATTTTTGGCATGTCCCTCCTGATCTTTAGGAGGACCTTTTAAATGAGAGGGAAGGGGGGAAATGAATACAGAAACCATCCCAACCATGAGATGGTGAAAGCATCCACTCTCCAAGTTAGTGGGGAGTGGTACTTAGTACAAAATGTTTTCAGTTGTCTGTTCTGGGGGGAGGCAAACAAATCTATTTGAGGTGTGCCCCACTGGTTGACAATGTCTACAAAAACGTCTCAGTTTACCATCCACTTATGATGCAGAGAGGATGATCTGCTGAGAGCATCTGCCTGGTGACTATCCCGCAATGGTATGTAGGCTGCCTGCAGAGATAAGTAGTTTTGGGAGGCTAGGTCCCAAATCTGGATTGCTAGCCTGCAGAAGATATATGACTTGCACCCCCCCCCCCCCGGTTTGTTGATGTACCACATGACTGTGGTGTTGTATGTGAAGATTTTAAGGGGACCTGGCTGAAGGATGGGAAGAAAGGTTTTCAGTGCTAAAATAACTGCAGTAATTTCTATCACATTAATGTGTTTTTTCTGGAGGGGTGACCACCAGCATTCTTGCACCTTGAGGCCCTTAATGGTAGCCCCTTAGCCCAGGTCTGATGTGTCTGTGTGCATGTACTGAGCTGGTGTGGGAAGGTGAAGGGGAAATCCTGGGTTCATTTGAACTTGTGGGATCCACCGCCTTAACTCTGCCTTTAGGCAGGGTAGCACGGGGAATCTGGAATTCTACAGGGTGATTTTGTTGGGAACCACAAATTTTTTAAGATACCGCTGTAGTTTTCTCATGTGCATCCTGGCTAATAGTAGCATAGGGATGGAGGCTGCCATTAGGCCCAGACGTCGCAAGAATTGTCTTGCTGATAGTCGGTGGACCTGAGCAGATTCTGGAAGTGGCCTGTTAGGGAAAGCACTTTGTCCTGAGGATGGAATGCTTTCATCAAGTTTGTTTGCACCCTGCAGCCCAGAAAGACTTTGTCTTGCTGTGGTGTTAGGAATGATTTGGGGAGGTTGAGGGTGAACCCCAGAACCTGTAGCAGATACATGGCAAACTGCAGATGGCTTTTTAGGGTGACTTCTTTTTCTGCAAGAATGAGGATATTGTCTAGGCAGGGACAGATATGAATGTCCTTGGCTCTGCAATAGGTTATGGCTGGAGCAAGGCATTTGGTGAAGACCCTGGGTGCAGTGGATAAACCAAAGGGCAAGGCAGTAAACTGAAAGTGAGAACAGGACCTAGTCAAATGTAAGTACTTTCTGTGCGAGGGTTTTATAGGGCTGTGGAGGTAAAGCCTCCTTCAGGTCTAGAGTAACCATGAATGCTTGTGCTGGCAATAGTGGAAGGAGGATTTGGAGGGATAGCATTCTGAAGGATGTTAACTTTTAGGAAGAGGTTTAGAAATGACAAATCCAGGAGTAACCTCCATGGCCTGTCCTTTTTTGGTACTAGCAATAGCAAATAGCCCTGAGTAAAAGCCTTTTTCTTCTTGTCCTGGAGGGACAGGTTCTATGGTTCCATGGGTTACTACATCTTCTATAATGTCTGAAATAAGGTGTAGCTGATTTTTGGGTGGGAATGGGATCCTCCGAGAGGGGGACCTTTCATTCCAAGAAAGGAAGTATCCTTCTTCTAATATTGCCAGCACCCAGCGATCTGAGGTAACTGTTCTCTCCAGAGGGGCAGGAAGTGGGAGAGACGGGCTGACAGGGGGAGATGGGCAAAGCATTGATGTTGCCATTTACGACCTGAAAGGGTTGTCTGGGGGTAGGTAGAGAAGAGGCATCTGGAAAAGGTCTGCCTCCCGGTTCCTCTCCCATGTCTGGAAGAAGTAGGGGTAGCAGTGGAGGGGGTTCTTCTGACATAGGTAGTCTTCCAGGGCAGTTTCTGTAGTAGTTTGGTATAAGGAAAAAGTACAGTTGTGTACACCTACCATAAATGTAGATGTTCGAGTGTCTTCACTGTTGCAGTCATAACTGTAGGGTGCTCCTGCCGGCAGGCAGCCCGAGGTCGGCCAGAATCCCAAAGTCTGGGTCTGGCGTCGGCTGTATAGGCTAGTACCCTGACGTCAGTACGCTTTGGTA
Source organism: Protopterus annectens (assembly GCF_019279795.1). NCBI lineage: Eukaryota > Metazoa > Chordata > Ceratodontiformes > Protopteridae > Protopterus > Protopterus annectens. The sequence continues at coordinate 640,122,833 of NC_056731.1, read as the reverse complement.
CATAGCCCTCAGCCGACGCCATCTTCTCCAGCCTTTCTTGCCCCAGATGTCAGAAGTCCCCAATAAACCAAAAATGAATCCAACAAGGAAACACAAATACACCACAAAAAAGGAAAAGAGGAGATAGGAGGGAGACCCGACTGCAACAGTGAAGACACTCGAACATCTACATTTATGGTAGGTGTACACAACTGTACTATGTTCTTCGTGTTTCACTGTTGCAGTCATAACTGTAGGGTGGAATCCCAAAGCAGTGTAAAAGGAGGAGGCTTTAGATAGAAGAAGGGAGGCAAGAATACCCTGCAAGACAGCAGAGGCAAAGCCTGCCCTGGACTTAGAAAACAAGGGAGATTGTAGTGCTTGGAAAAAGTATGCACAGAACTCCAAGTGGCAGCTTCCAAGATATCCTTGGTAGGGACTCCTCTGAGGAAAGCAGTAGAAGTGGCAGCTGCTCTAGTAGAGTGACTTCTAATGGTACCTGGAAACTGTTTCCCATGATGAGTGTAACAAAATCTGATTCCATAAGCAATCCATTTGGAAATAGTTTGTTTAGAATTAGGTTTTCCAAGAGAACTGGAGGCAAAGGAAACAAACAATTGGTTAGACTTTCTGAAATCTTTAGTCTTGTCCAGGTAAAATCGTAACTGTCTGTGCACATCTAATGAATGCAAAATCCTTTCCCTTTATTTTGAGGATATGGAAAGAAAGTAGGAAGGTGGATAGTCTGATTTAAAGCCACTTTCAAATCACTTTAGGCATGAAAGTAGGATTGGTCCTCAAGGATACTCTGTCCTGATGGAAAATAAGGTATGGTTCCACAGCCATGAGAGCTTGCAACTCTGAGACCCTTCTGGCAGAGGTCAATGCTAACAAAAGAACAGTCTTCCAGGATAGAAACTTAATATCTGAAGATGCAGCAGGCTCAAAAGGAGGCAAAGTAAGTTTTTCTAAAACATAATTAAGATCCCAGGCAGGGACAGGAGGGGTCCTTGGAGGCCGCAAATTTTAGCCCTCTCAAGAACTGCTTCACCAAGGGATGAGAAAAACAGGAGGATCAGAACTGAAATGTGCAGAGATAGCAGAAGCATGAATCTTAATGGAAGAAAAGGAAAGTCCTTTAGATAAAAGTTCCGAAAGGTAAAGCAAAATAGAAGAGAGATCAGGTACCTGAGGATCAGAACCTCGGTCCTGCATCCAAATAGAAAACCTCTTCCATTTAGAGGCATAGGATTTCCTAGTGCTAGGCCGTCTAGCTTCCAAAAGAACATCCAAAACTTGTTTGGGAAGACTAGATGGAATCAAACTCCATTGAAGAGCCAAGCTGCCAGGCAAAGGGTCTTGAGATTGGAATGTAGTAACTGACCCTGATGCTGGGACAGAAGCGAAGGGTTCAGTGGGAGAATCCAAGGAGGCCCCGAGAACAGGAGCTTTAAAGTTGGATACCAAAACTGTCGAGGCCAATTTGGAGCAATCAAGATGAGGAACCTGGGCTTGTCCTGTTTTATTTTCAGTAATACCCGAGGTAGTAGAGGAAGAGGAGGGAAGGCATATGCTGAAAGGCTTCTCCAGCTGAAGGACAGGGCATCCACTCTCCAAGCTGCTTTGTGGAAGGACCTGGTGCAAAAGCGAGACAGCTGATGATTGAGATGGGATGCAAACAGATCTATCTGGGGACATCCCAAACTGCAGTAATCCTGTTGAACAAGTTGGTGTCTAGCATCCATTCGTGAGGATCTGAAATGTTTCTGCTCAGGCTGTCTGCTAAGAGATTCTGTTTGCAGGCTATGAATTGAGCCTGGAGATGTAAATTCAAATTTACTGCTGTGTCCCATAAACCCATAGCTAGTCTGCAAAGGGGGTATGAATGAGAGCCCCCCTGCTTGTTGATGTACCACATGACCGTGGTGTTGTCTGTGCGAATTAGCAGAGGGCCTGGTTGTAGAAGATTCTTGAAGGCTAGAAGGGCGTTTTGGACTGCCAACATTTCCTTCAGATTGATGTGCCAGTGAAGATGGTCCTTTGTCCAGGTTCCCTGCTGGCAATTGTCTAGAAAGTGTGCTCCCAAGCATAATCCGAGGCGTCCGTGGTTAGGATTTGAGTAGATTGAGGAAGACGAAAAGGTTTTCCTTCGTTTAAAGTGCATGCCCTGGACCACCAAAGGAACTCCTTCTGAAGGCAGGGATCAGAGGAATCAGAATATCCAGATCGTGGTAATGCTGTGACCATACACTTTTCAGATACCATTGAAGCTTTCTCATGTGAAGCCTTGCGTTTGGAATCAACAGAATGCAGGAAGCCATGTAGCCCAGAGCCTGCAGGAATTTCCTTGCAGTGAGCTGAGATAGAGTTGCCAAGGTGTTGAAAGTAGAAGCCAGCTGAATTTGTTTTTCTGGAGTGAGGAAGGCCCTTTGTAAGGTTGTATTTAAGAGGGCTCCCAAGAATACCATTTGTTGAGAAGGGATCAAATGTGACTTTTTTATGTTCACTGAGAATCCCAGTAGGAGGAGAAGACGTTGAACAAAGTCCAGATGTTGAAGCAGAAGATCTTTGCTGTCTGCCTGAATAAGGCAGTCGTCCAAATAGGGGTAAATCTGGATCCCCTGAAGTCTGCAGTAAGCCAGTACGGTGCCAGGCACTTGGTGAAGACTCTGGGCAGTAGATAAACCAAAGGGCAGAACAGAGAATTGAAAGTGCCTCGAACCTGCCTTGAACCTGAGGAATTTCCTGCGTTCTTGTCTGATGGGAATATGTAAATAGGCTTCCTTTAAGTCCAATGTCACCATCCAGGCGTCTTGAGAGAGCATTGGAATTAGCTGTTGCAGAGTAAGCATCTTGAACTTTGGAATTTCCAAAAAGGTGTTTAACACAGAAAGGTCCAGAATAGGTCTCCAAGAGTTTTGTTTTCTGGGAACCAGAAACAGTCTTGAATAAAACCCTTTCCCCATTTCCGAGAGTGGAACAGGCTCTATGGCTCTCATGGCCAGAAGAGCATCCACTTGAGTTAAGGCCTCTGACCATTGAAGTTTTGGCAGATCTGGCCAACCGTGAGTCCTTGGCTAAGTGTGAAAGTGGAATTTGTAACCTTTTAAAATCACGTCCAATACCCATCTGTCCTGGGTAATATGAGTCCAATTTCTGTAAAAAAGACAGTTTTCCTCCGAGAGGGCCCAGGTGAAGGGTCCTGAAGCCCAACCGAGAGAGTCATTGAGTTTGCTTTCTTTGAGATTGGGATCTGTCTTCTCCCCTTCTAGGTGAAGAAGCAGTCCATTGTCTAGATCTGTAAGAGGCCTGGCCTTGATCACGACCTCTGGAGCGCCTATATCTTCCCCTTTGAGGCCTGTCAGACGTGGGAAAGGACCAATTTTAGAGGGCCAATTCCTGGAAAATCTAGGAGGCTGAACTTGCAAGAAATCTTTACAGTCTGCATAGACTTTGCCTTTTCCTCCATCTTTTAATAACTTCCTCAGCCTTAGATCCAAAAAGAACATCTTGTTGAACAGGGGCATCTAATAACTTAGCCTTAACCTGTTCAGGCAAACTTTGTTCACGAAGCCAGGCATGTCTCCTAATAACAGTACCAGAGGCAGCAGCCCTGCAAGAAGCATCCAAAGCATCAAAACCACAATGTAAGCTATGCTTGTTAACCTGTTCAGTAGCATGCAAAACATCCTGAAGTTCCTTATCCTCTGCACAAGCAGGAAGGGAAGCAAGCTTTTGCTTTAAAACAGACAAAAGAAATTGCTGATATTTAAACATATGAAACTTTTAGTTATGTACTCACCATAACTTCAGATGTTTGGGATCCATCTCGCCTACATTCTGACTGATGGGTTCGGAGCCGATCCCTCGGCTCCGACTCGGCACGCTTATGCCAAAGAGCAAAGTCTCTTATTGGCTGAGCTTACTATATCCCAGGATGCACCACTACCAGTCCCCCAGATCTAGTTTGTCCGCATACATGCACACATGCACGCACTGCTTATATAACATCGTCAGATGAAACAAGATAAAAACAGTAGAACTCAAAACCGTTCAATCTCTTCTGATCTCCAAGGCAGGGGAAGGAGGGTGGGTATTAGGAATGTAGAGATGGATCCCAAACATCTGAAGTTATGGTGAGTACATAACTAAAAGATGTTATGTGATCCTATCTCGCCTACATTCTGACTGATGGGACAGCGTTCCTAGCACCTGAATCCTGGGTGGCTCACTGGAAAACACTCCTGAGTACCGTGGAACCAAATGATGCTCGCCCTTTAGATGCCACATCCAATTTATAGTGGGAAATGAAAGTGTGCGGGTTGGACCAAGTAGCCGCAGCACAAATCTCAGAAATAGCGAGCTTGGAATGAAAGCATAATAGAGGTAGCCATAGCTCTGGTAGAGTGAGCTTTGACAGATGTTGTAAGTTGCTTATTTGAAGAGGAATAAGCCTGAGTTATGCAATCTCTAATCCATTTGGAAATAGTAGCTTTAGTGATGGTTTTACCCAATTTATTATCTGAAAAGGACGCAAACAATTGGTCTGTTTTTCGAATTTGTTGAGTCCTGTCTAGATAGAAGTGCAATTGCCTGTGAACATCCAATTTATGCAAGGTGTATTCCGCTTCGTTTGAAAATTTTGGAAAGAAAACTGGTAGCTCTAGAGATTGTTGGAGACAGAGACTAGAACAAACTTTTGGAACAAAAGATGGATTAGGCCTGAGTGATACTCTATCCTTGTGAAAAATCAAGTACGGTGGTTTGATAGATAGGGCTTGAAGTTCTGAAACTCTTCTTGCAGAGGTAATTGCCACTAAGAAGGCAGTTTTCCAAGACAGATATTTCAACTCACATGTAGCAGCCGGTTCAAAAGGGAAAGATGTTAAGGCACGAAGTACCAAATCAAGATCCCACGGAGGCGCAGGATGAAAAACTGGGGGTCTTAAAAGCACAGCACCTTTCATGAAAGTTTTACATAATCTGCTGCTCATCAACGGTGGGTCTATGGATTCGTGAAATTTGGAGATAGCTGCTAGTTGGACTTTAATAGTAGAGACTGAAGATCCTTGATTAAACAAGGATGTTAAAAATTTCAAGACCTCTGGTATCGGGGCAGTAATAGGGTCTAAGCCTCTGAGTTGAGCCCAGATAGCAAACCTCTTCCACTTACTGAGATACAATTTCTTAGTGGTGGGTTTGTGGGCTGAAGATAAAATGTGAATAACTTCCGGGTCCAAGGTGTGATTTCTGACTAAGGTCAGAAGTGGAGGAGCCAAGCTGTTAATTTCAAAGTGTGAAGGGACTGGTGATGTTGTCCCGACTGATGAATCAGCAGGTCTGGAGTTAGATCCAAAACCCAAGGACCGTCCAGAGCATATTTCTTTAGGTAGGGGAACCATACCTGACGAGGCCAGTACGGAGCAATTAGAATCATTGTGGACCCCAATTGGGAAGCTTTCTGGATGACTTTGGGGAGGAGTGGAACCGGAGGAAAAGCATACAGTAGTCCTGTTGGCCAAGGTTGGACTAGAGCATCCGTAGCTGCCTCCCCCTGACGCGGGGTCAAGGAAAAGAACCTTTTGCACTTTGTGCTTTGTGGTGTTGCGAACAAGTCGCAGCACGGTGTCCCCCATCTTTTGAAAACCTGAGCTGCTACTGTTTCGTTCAGGGACCACTCGTGAGGAGAGAGAATCGTCCTGCTTAATCTGTCTGCCAATACATTGGATTTTCCTGGAATGTGGGTCGCTACCAGGAAGCGGTTGGTAGCTACTGCCCATTCCCACACCCTCATGGCCTCTCTGCAAAGGGGGTAAGATCTGGTCCCTCCTTGTTTGTTTAGATACCAGACCACCGACATGTTGTCTGTGTGGATAGCGATAATGCCTTGAGGGAGAAACTTGTGGAGGGCTTGTAGGGACAGAAGTACAGCCCTCATTTCTAATACATTGATATGGAGAAAAGTTTCGTCTGGAAGCCAAGAACCCTGAACCAACCTGCCCAGACAATGCCCCCCCCACCCCGTCTGGGAGGCATCCATTGTCAAGGTGGCCACCGGAGGGGGTATAACAAAAGGTCTTCCCTGATTCAAATTGGATGACTGAAGGCACCAGCGGAGGTCCCGTTTGCACATTTCTGTAATCAGTATGAGATGATTGAGGGGGAGATCCTGAAAAGACCATTGAGTCGATAACAGCCACTGAAGAATCCTCATGTGCAATCTTGCCAGCGGAACTAGGAGAACCGTGGCAGACATTGAACCTAAAAGTTGCAGGACCAATCTGGCTGGGGCTTTGGATCTTGGAAGCAGGGCTCGGACTTGACCTTGTAATGTTTGAATCCTTTCGGTAGGAAGGAAGATGCGCATCAATTTTGAGTCTATCTCTGCCCCTATGAATGTTATGCGCTGAGAGGGCAGCAAGACAGACTTTGACCGATTGAATGTAATTCCCAGGGAAGCACCCAGGGAGATGGTGGCTTGTAGGTTCTCTAGTAGTAGATGCCTGGTGGTGGCAGTCAGGAGCCAGTCGTCCAGATAGGGAAACACTTGGAATCCGAGACTCCTCAGGTGAGCAGTCACTACTGCCAAACACTTGGTGAACACCCTGGGGGCTGTGGTGAGACCAAAGGGCAGTGCACAAAATTGGAAATAACTGTCTCCCAGGCTGAAGCGCAGATACCTCCTGGACGCCTGATGTATCGGTATGTGATAATAGGCGTCCTTGAGATCTATGGAGCACATCCAAACATCCTTCTCCAACAATGGGAGAATGGATTGTAAAGTGACCATTCGAATTTGGACTTCATGACGGACTGGTTTAGTTTGCTGAGATCCAATATGGGTCTCAGGTCCCCTGTCTTTTTTGGCACTAAAAAGAACCTTGAGTAATTTCCTGATCCGATCTGGTCTGCGGGGACCGGTTGGATGACTCCTTTTTCCAGCAGCTTTGAAGCTTCTGCGGCTGCAATTTCCCTTTGACTGGGTGGTGGGTCCGGGATTTTTGGACGGTGGGGTGAGTGTGTGAAGGGAATGGTGTAACCTCCGGCAATAACCCGAAGCACCCATCTGTCCTGAGTAATAGACTCCCAGGCTTTTAGGTGCTTGGCAACGGCACCCGACTGGCTCGAGCAGCACAGCCGGGCAATCCCTCATGAAGTGTGGGAGGCTGAAGAGCCACGAAAGGACTCGCGGTCTCCAGTGTTGCGGGGCCCTCTGCCGCCTCTGGGACGGCGTCTCCCAGAAAAATTTCCCCGTCCTCTGCCTCTGGAAGGGGAATCTTCCTGCTGTTGAGGAAAGAACTTCTGTGATTTTGGAACCACATTTTCCCTCCTCTTTAGCCTTGGGATAAGGCCGAAGGGAGTGGAATAACGTTCCTACGGCAGATAAAGTTTTTCCCTCTTGCTCACAGCGGGTAAGAGTGTCTTTTACCTTGGGTCCAAACAAAGAGGACCCATCAAAGGGAGCGTCGGCGAAGGAAGACTTGAAGGCCTCCGCGAAGTGACACAAACGGAGCCAGGCTTGTCTCCGTAGAGCCACGCCTGTGCCTGCCGCTCTGCCCGCCCCTTCGGCCGCATATGAAATGAGCCTCATGGACGAGTTAGAAATCGAGGTAAGGATAGTCAACTGAGAGCTAACCAACTGGGCTAGCTGCTCAGGTAGGTTACCTGAGAGGGAGTCTGACAGCTCCTTGACCAGATCCCTCTGTAGTCTGGTGAAATGTGCCAAATAATTCAGGGACCTCAGAGTAAAGGCTGCTGAAGTCAGGGTGCACTTCCCGTACCGGTCCATGCTCCTAGACTCCTTATTAGGAGGATGGACGGACGTTGAAGCCTCTGCCACGTCCTGCTGTGTAGCAGATGCCACCACCATGGCATCTACAGCCACGCCTTTCATCAAGAATTCCTTCTCGGGTGGGGCAGACAAAAATTTGTTAGGGCGAGAAGGCACATTGGTCACAATGTTCCAAGACACAAACCCTGGCTATATATGTAGACACGAAATTGAAACAATTCTATAAAAGTTACGACCATATTTTGATCGACTCATGGGATTTCTTGGTGAAATTTAACACTATTCCATATGAGGACAATTTTGTGTTCATAACGGTTGATGTGAAAGATTTGTTTTCGGTCATACCCCAGGATACAGGATTGGCATGGTTTGAACAAATGTTGGTTGGTTTCAAATTCCTGAATAATACAGAATTTAGACTAGTATTGGAAAACATGGAACTTGTCCTAAAAAATAATTTTATATATTTTCAGGGGGACATGTATCATCAGATAGATGGGGTGGCAATGGGGTCGGCCTGTGCCCCCATCTATGCCAATATAGTGATGCTTTATTGGGAACTGGAATACGTATTTAAATCAACATTTTATGAACAAATTGAAAAATACTTTCGATTTTTGGATGATATTTTTATTGTATGGAAGGGGGCAATAGAACAAATAGATGAATTTATTAAATATCTACATACCACTACCAAATTCCTTGAATTTACATACCAATACAATGTTGACTATGTCAATTACCTTGATGTAAATATTAAGAAAAATACAAAAGGAAAGACATACAAATCGAGGATTCATAGGAAGGAATGTTTCTCCAATTCATACATACATTATGAAAGTGACCATCCCCAACTATTGAAAAGAAACATTATCAAGGGACAAATGATTAGGGCATCGAGAATGACAACGGATGAAATGGAATGTAGAGAGGAAATGGGATTTATATACAATATGTTTAAGGAAAGAGGTTACCCCCCGGAATTAATAAGAGGGGTGAAAAAGGAAGTTTTAAAGAAACGTATGTCCAAGTATCCACCGTTGTTAAGGTACCCAGTAGATGGTATTAATCTGAGAATTGGCCAAATGGAAAGGGAATTACAGCCACATAAAGATGACAATATTCTACGCTTTACCCTTACATATTTTAGGGGTATTGGCTGGATTAGGGATGGACTACATGAGGTCTGGAAAATTTTTTCCAGAATGAATGATAGAACATACATATTTAACCAACCCTTAAAATTTTGCTATAGGAAGAATACCAACCTCAAACAGCTGTTTGAAAGGAAAAGGAAAATATATGAAAGAGGTGGAACACAGGTAAAACTGGGAACACATAAATGTGGTAGATGTGGCCAATGTTCCTTCATTACAGGAGAAAAAGAGTTATTTCTCAAAGGCATAGGTACCAGGTTAAAAAGTTCTGGATACCACACATGTTATACTAAGGGGGTAGTATACCTGGCACACTGTTTGGCATGTGGGAAACATTATGTGGGTAAAACGGAAAGACAACTTAAACAACGGATTTATGAACATATGAGAGACATCAATAAAAAGAATGAAAATAACGCTTTATACAGACACACCCAGACATGTGAAAGAGCAAATATTAAGTTCTGGATATTAGAACAAGTGAAGAAAAATGATAAGGGGGGTGACTGGGAAGCCCTACTAGAGTATAGGGAACTCATATGGCAACTCAGGTTAGACGCCTGCGGCCATATGGGATTAAATGACCATCTTTCCATCAAACCTGCATTAAAACTTCTGGCAAACAACCCTAAATCTCAAACGAAACATTAGTTGGATGGGTAGAAGACACATCTTTTTATCTTTTTATGTATTGACCACTTTTATGTAGTGACCACTATTTATGCATGGACAGAGATATTTTAAATATACATTTGTAATTTGATATGTTATATATATATGTACAAAAATACTTTCTATAATAATTTCTACATATTTATAAACTCACATACTTATAATTATATGTGGATATATTTACAATATTTACCATATTTATTCATGAATTCTGTTGGTTAATTCATTTTGAACTTGTACATATGTATTAGTAAAGAATATATACTTATGTTAAATATATTAGTATATATGAATTGTACATACACGTACGTATATGCATACATTTTTAGCAAAGGGAGCTGGTTTTAACTCGATTTGAGTTCTCAATAAGTTTTTCAAAAAATGTTTTTTAAGAATGGTTTATATACTGAAAGTTTTTATGTTTTAAAACGTGAACAATCATGAAAAAGTTATTTAAAGGGATTTTTGCCATAGTGTGGTTAATTAAGTATTATGTTAATACTAATTAACTGTGACGTGATACTATAAAACAGCAAGGTATTCTGGCAATCATGTGATTCTGATGAAGTCTAATAGACGAAAGCGCGCTCAATCCTGTTTGTTTGCTGTGTGGTTTTCATTAAATTTCTTTGTTGTGGCTTCGTGGTCCGATTATTTGTTCCAGACATTTCAACGTATTTGAGAAGTGGTGAAGTGGAGTCGTTGTGGTGTACCAACGGAGGATACCCTTTATTGTGTGTAGCTAGCGGGCTTGTTACACTTATTTTTTGTCTGGTGAAATGTGCCAAATAATTCAGGGACCTCAGAGTAAAGGCTGCTATAGTCAGGGTGCGCTTCCCGTACCGGTCCATGCTCCTAGACTCCTTATTAGGAGGATGGACGGACGTTGAAGCCTCTGCCACGTCCTGCTGTGTAGCAGATGCCACCACCATGGCATCTACAGCCACGCCTTTCATCAAGAATTCCTTCTCGGGTGGGGCAGACAAAAATTTGTTAGGGCGTGAAGGCACTGGTTCCACGGTATTTGGATGTTCCCACGCCCTCCGACAAACCAAATCCAGGAGCTCGTCGAAGGGCGGAGACACCCAGGAGGCGGAGGGCTGAGCCCCAAAGGCCTTGAGAAGCACTGACTCATCAGCGGAGGGGGGTTTGGAAATCCAGCCACCTCGTTGCTTAGGATCTCTAGAATGTCTGCAAATGAGACATCATCCGAGGCGACTTTGGGGACCCTCCGCATCATCAAGATCAGTGTCGATGTAAGAGACTCGGGGAGTCCACGTGCTTCCTCTTGCACGATCTCTTCCTTGGGGCTCCTCCAGACAACTCCGAGGAACCCTCAGGAGGAGGAACCCCAGTGGGGTAACCTCAGGCCCGGGCTCCGCTGCCTAGAGACAGGGAACTGCCAAAGACCCAGTCTCCATGCCCAGGAAGGTGCCGTAAAGCCGTGAGATGGCGAAGAAGACTTGGCCAAGGCACTCCTCATAGCTCTGAAAGCGGACCCCAGAATCCTGGGAGTGTCCGGTCCCGAGCCATGATAGCAGACGGAAGTCCGCGGCAAGCACCGAGAGGGAGGCTCGAACTGACAGCATTGGTCCCAACGTCACCCCCGGTCCAGCGAAGAAGTCCGTGTGCTAAACTCGGACCCAAGGCGGGTTGGAGTAAGGGTCGGAGCCGACCTAGGATCTCTACTGGCTCCATCAGCACCTGCTCCGACGGAGCCGCGGTCGGAGGAGGAATGGCAATGGAGGGCTATCGGCTCGAAACCAATTGGGTCGGAGCCAAAACAAATTTTTGAAAGACTGGGGACTGGAACAGTCTTTGGACCACCCTGTCTATGTCTGATTCTGACATCCTCGAAGTCCTGGAAGAGACCGAACGGGTCCGGTAGGTCTCTCAACGGCTCCAAGGGACTAAGGGACCGGCTCAGGCGACGACTTCGATAACTATCGGCGCCGAAGGAGTGTCCAACAATTTCGCCGGTGCGAGGACTTGGCGCCGAGGAGGAAGTGTCTGAGCGGACAACCTTCATCGGCTCCGAGATCAGTGGAGCCGATGAAGGTGACCCGCCTCTCGATGCCCCAGCCGTCGGCTCCGAACCCAGAGGAGTCTAGACTGGAGGCATCGAGGCAGACCGTTCCACCCTCGGCTCCGAAGTCCGTGGAGCCAAAGGAGAAGCCTGCCTATGTCTTTTGGCGGTCGGGTCCGACGGACTGGTCGGAGCAGACGCCCTTTTCTTTTTAGCAGGAGAAGGAGAGGATGCTAATGCTTCTTCAAAGGAGGGTTTTATAAGGCCTTTCAAAATAAGTTTATTTTTCCTCTCTTGGAGGACCCTCGAGGAAAACGTGTGACATACGCTGCAGGACTCCTGTAAATGTTTGGCACCCAAACAATACACACAGAGAGAGTGGTCATCTGTGATAGACATTTTAAAGCTGCACTTAGTGCACTTCTTAAAGCCCGAAGGCCTAGGAGCCTGAGACATTATTAGCAACAAATCTAGTAACTATGACAGAAAGACACACTTTTTTTTTTTTTTTTTTTTTTTAAAAACTGTCACTACAATAATTAGCTTGCAGTCGCCGATTAAGGTAGCCTGTCCGACAACAACAGAAAAGAAAAATTAACTAAAGGGATCCAAGAACCCCTAAGGATTTGAAGCAATTGACTGACAGGAAAGAGCCCTACAACTGAAAGGGGCCTCTAGTCAGAACCAATACGTCAACCACACACAAAATTTCACAGAAAAAAATAACCAGTCACACACAAAAAGTACAGTATAGCTGTTAAAACAGCTTTTTGTTAAAGAATTAGAGAATTCCTGACAGAAAAAGTTAGTGAAAACACTACTTAGCTCAGCCAGCTCGAGACCACGTCTTTGCTAGTTAGCGACAAACGAGATCGGGGGACTGGTAGTGGTGCATCCTGGGATATAGTAAGCTCAGCCAATAAGAGACTTCGCTCTTTGGCATAAGCGTGCCGAGTCGGAGCCGAGGGATCGGCTCCGAACCCATCAGTCAGAATGTAGGCGAGATAGGATCACATAACATCTGGCAATTTAAAGCCCTTACAGACAGGGTAGCAGAAGTATATACCTTTTTTCCCCACCTGTCTAAAGCCCGAGAATCCTTCTCAGAGGGAATAGGATTTTTAGAAGTAGCAACCTTAGCAGCCTTAGAGCCCTGAGAAATAGTTTCAGGATCCACAGAAGGGTTTTTAAATAAAAATAAATGAGAGTCAGGAACCCTATAAAATCTATCAGGCTTAGAAGGAGCAGGAGGCATGGAATCAGGATTCAAATTAGCCTCAGAAAAAGCATCATCTACAATGTCCAAAACAGGAGGGATAGCTAAAGGCCTATGCTGAGGAAGAAGAAGAAATTCTCTAAGCCTCTTCTTGGAAGCAGAATATTCCTGTCCTTCCCAATGAAAATGTTCCCTCATCTCATGCAGGGTTTCCCCAAAAGAAAAATCCTCAGGCGGAGAGGCCGAGGGTAAAGAATCCTCAGCATCCGAATCCTCATAAGGGGGAAAGGAATAGTCCTGATCTGAGGAAGAAACAGAAGATACAGAAGCCTGGTCAGAGGAATCCAGAATAACATCCTGTCGAGGCCTTTTCTCAGGAGGGGGGTGAGAACCCCTAATCATTGTAAGCAAATCTTCAGCCATCCTCAATAATTGCTTTTGTGTCTTGGGAGTTGATTCAGAAGCAGCTTGAGCTGGAACTTTAGACTTAACAGGAGTCTTTGTCTTTGCCTTTGAAATTGTAATGTGAGTAGGCCTGAAAACCCCCTCAGAAGCCGGTACCTGCACAGCGGTTCCGGACCCATCTGAAGGAGCGACGTACCAAAGTCCTGCAGCAGTTAAAATAGTGGGCCTTGATGGCTCCCCATGGGAGTCCGTACCGGCCATCGGTTCAGAAGTGGCGGACGACAGGGGCTGCAAAAGCGCCTCACTGACGACAGCCGGACCGGACGCTGGCTCCAGCTGCAACGAGTCCTGTCTGGACCTCGGCCTGTCTTTGTCTTTAGCTTCTTTTGGACTCGGTAGTGTCCGGCGACATTCTGTAATTGAAGCGTCTGCCAAAATAATTTAAAGCCCAATCGTACCTGCGCTTGATAGTACGAGAGTTGAACCTGGCACAGAACCGACAACAAAAAACGTCGTGGTCAGGGCCTAAGCAAGGTAGACAGTAAGAGTGGAAATCTTTATGAGGTATTTGTTTCCCACAAGCTATACAATTATTAACTTTTTCTGACATCGGAGGAACAAGAAAAGATTCCACGGGTACTTAGCTTTGAGAAGAGAAGTAAGAACTTCGGACCGACAACAACCAAATACGCTGTTCGACAATCGCCAACCAACGACTTGCGAGCTGCTTTCCACCGCACGGCAAGAAAGACTGGAGAAGATGGCGTCGGCTGAGGGCTATGTACCAAAGCGTACTGACGTCAGGGTACTAGCCTATACAGCCGACGCCGGACCCAGACTTTGGGATTCTGGCCGACCTCGGGCTGCCTGCCGGCAGGAGCACCCTACAGTTATGACTGCAACAGTGAAACACGAAGAACATCCAGAACGTGCTTAATATCTTGAAGCTCCTTGCTTTTCTCCTGAAGATTCTTAAACAGTTCAGCAGACTGCTTCCCAAACAGGAGGTTATGGTCTAGTGGAGCATCAAGAATTTTGGATTTGAAATCCTCACGCAGGGGTTAAAGCTGAAGTCATGCATATCTGCAGAGCATCGAGGCAGATGCAGGAGATCTAGCAGAAGCCTCTGCTTCATCATAACTGCATCTAATTGACTGCATGGGCACCTGGGATGCTAAGGACAGTTTTGATGCTACCTCAGTCTTGTTAGGAGAGTCAGGTATGGAAGATAGGAGTGTAGATGCTTGGGATATCAAATGCAAGGCATACTTAACCATATGGATCTGGTAATTAATACCTCTGAAGGCTAAGGTGGAAGAGGTGTAAACTTTCTTCCATAGCCTGTCCATGTTTTTGCTGTCCTTGTCACCAGGCAGAAGGTACGAGGATGGGATCAGTCTTGACTGCTTGTCTGGGGCTACAGCAATCACTGCAGGGTCTGCCAAGGGGGGATGGGGGCTTCACAACAAATTTGTGGTCATCAGGCACCTTGTAGAAATGATCAAGTCTCTTAGGAGCAGGTGGCTGAGAACCAGAATTTTTAGATGCTGATGTAAATGCATCCAGGTATGCAGGCATAACTAATGGCAGATGATGAAAGAGATTAAATTTGCAATACCTCAAAAGACCTTTTTTGACTTTCAGTCATTTGGGAAGTATCCCATTTGAAATATTCTTTCATTTTGGTTATGGTCTCCCCAAAAGTGATGTCCTCGGGTGGAGAGTCTCCTTTTATGGATTCCTCATTAGGGGACTAGTATTCTAGAGGAGAGGCTATCTGTGCTGAGTAGGTGATAGACTCATCAGATGATGATGAAGACAGAATTTCTTCTTCTTCATGGGAAGTGGGAGGGAGTATAGCAGTAGCTGAGGCAGGCCTTGGGCTTAGCACTGGGACAGTGGAAGAAGAGGTGTCTGACGGCCTAAGAGCTATGACGGCCTACATCAAGGACTGAGTAAAAGACTGCCAGTCAAGTAGTCCCTCAGCAGACGGAGATAAATGTTTACTTTTTTGTTTTCTCTTTAGAGGAGTAGTTTTGGGAGAGGGAGAAGGCTTTTCTTTCAGGAGCCTGAGCTGAAGTACAAGCATCTGATTCTGGTATCAGAGACGGGCGTCCAGTGGATCCTGATTCCCCCTGGACTTCAGTGTAAACTGACATCTGAGTCATCTCCATGGATGTGCCACCTGGCACTTCAGAAACAGCTTCCTACTGGACCCTTTTTTGTTTAACCCTTTGCACATCCACAAAACAAATAGCATCAGAAAATACAGTTGTGTACACTTACCATAAATGTTTATGTTCGAGTGCATTCACTGTTGCAGTCATCACACTTGGGTTGTCTCTGCCTGCAGGTAGCCCTCAGTCGGCCTGAATACCAGAATCTTAGTATTTCTGCGTCGGATGCTGTCGCTTCTTCCATGACATCAGGTCATCAGGGGTATAAAAACAGGCAGTCAATGCCATTACATCAGTTTTTCATTCCCCAAATGTCAGGAGCCCCAGATAGGGAGCTATTATATGGTGGGGAAAAAGTACAGTTTTGTACCTACCATAAATGTAGATGTTCGAGGATTCCATTGCTGCAGTCCTTACTATTGGGTATAGTCCGCATCCAGTCGGCCCGATAACAGAGAGGCGCTTGACGTGTCAGCGACAACGCGCGTCAGTCACGCTCAGGGTACTAATGCACACCGCCATATCTCAGTCTTTCTTTCCCCAGCCTCTTTCAGACCAAAGAAAAAGACACCCTAAAAAGACAAAATACCTGCATGAACAACATATACAAAATATAATAAATATAAAAACTCAAACTCACAACCACCCCAACAACACAGGGGGAAGGAGGAGACGAGTACAATGGACCTCGATCATAAATTATGGTAGGTACAAACTGTACTTGGTAGGTAAATGTACTTCCATCATGCTCCCCTTACCATTGCAGAACTCCCTGCAACAGATGTATGGAGGCTGGCAACCAGGCAAGGAGAAGAGCAAAGACAAAGGAGCTGCTGACAACAACATAAGGCAAACCAGCCCTAAAAAAGTAGTAGAGCTTAGAGTGAATAGGAAAGGTGATAATGCTTGTAAAGTATGCAATAGCTGCCAAAGCTTCACTTTCCAAAATATTAGGAAGTAAAAATGCTGTTAAGTACAAGTAGCCCTAGTGTGAATGGCCTTCAAATCCAGCAGGAATCTCTTGCCATGATGGGAATAACAAAATGCAATGCAAAGCCAATCCACCTAGAAATAGTTTGTTTTGGACACAGGCTTATCCCATGTCACTAAAAGCACAAAACACTGCAACTGCTGAGACTGAAAAAAACAACTGCTCCTGCTTATAAAAACGAATTGTCCTGCTCATACTAAAAGTAAGTTTTTTTTTTTTTGTTTTTAAAAAGTTTGCAAAAAGGGCAAAGTTTAATTGGGTCACTGGTTAAACACAGGCAACTGAAACCATTAAAGGAAAGGATAAGTACCAGATGATTAGTATCCTTATGGAAAATCAAAAAAGGGGGCTACTGTAAGGGCCATGAAACTGCAACTCTCCGACTGCAAAAGTAATAGCCAACATAGCCAACAAAAAAATGTCTTCCATTTCAAATATTCAGACAGTCTTCAGTAAGCAGGCTCAAAATAGAGCAAGTTTCCAACACAAAAAAGGATGATCCCAAGCAGGAAGCTTTTGCTCGAGTGATCCCAAGGCCCTTTAGGATCTCTAAGAAATTGAACAGTGACACGAAAAATGGTGGAAACAGCTAAATCATCAATCTCTTGTGAGCTGCAACAGCAATCAGATGGAGTTGAGATTAGAGACAAGGATGAGACTTACCAGTGAAGAGCCGCCATCATCTTAAAATTAGAAAATCACAAATTCCCAAGAACCAAACAGTTTCTTTTCTTTTACTCTTAAATTAACTTCTTCGTCCCAAAGCCAAAAACTTTTCTTCCTTTAGATCACATTTAAACAGTTGATGTACTTTGAGACCTGCCAGGCTCTGTCACAGAATATGCTATGGGCTGAGCTTGAGAGAGAGTGTCAGTTGACATGATGCAGATGACCGACTGCTGGGATGACACCAGATGAATCATCATGGAGGGGCCATGGATGCTTCTTTACCAGAGAGGGGAAGTAGAGGGTACCAGTAAGAGGCTTCTTAGTTGCGAGGCTAATGAAAAGCATCTCTGGCCTGTCGAAAAATGACTGTTAACATCACTTTGGAAGAAGCCTGTCCAGGGTGGAAAAGGCACACACATGAGGATTCAACTGTGTAGAGCATCCACTTTGAAGACAGTGTGATGCCCAACCTTTTGTGTGAACATCCAATTTGGGTGGTTTGAAGGAGAAGCCGAACAGATCTATGTCTGGAGCCCTATGACACTGGTTCCTTCAGAACTGTCAATTTCAGAAATACATGAAGATCCAATTTCCACTTGTGGGGATCCATGATTTGTCTGTGTAACAGCTCCTGGATTTGGCTGCTGTGCTCAGCCAAGTTAAACCCTGAAGCAGTCTCAGAAACCTTGCTTCCGTCCCCTGCATAGGTAGAAGTCCCCTGCATCTTGTTTGTTGATTGCATTGATTGTGCTGTTAGTTCAGTTGAATACATCTGTTTGAAGTTGAAGTTGCTAACCCTGACCTGCAGTAATGCTAAACTTGTTGAAACTGGATGCGAGAACTGGACTGCTAACATCTCCTTCATGTTGATATGGCATCTTGGTCTTGTGGCGGGCCACTTGTTCTTATCCACTTTCCATTCAGATGAGCTCCCCAAGTCGTAAAATTCTGAGCTGTCTCTGGGCTCATGACAGTCCCTTGTTTGGTGGGGTGACTCATTTGGTCCCACAGTTAGGTGAAGCATATTTTGATGACAGTGTCTAAAACTGCAGTGCTGTGTTCATTGAATTGAGATGTCACATTGTACTTCAGTGTTGCACATTCAGTATTGTGTAGACCAGAATACAAGATGCTTGTAACTCAATGCTAGCGCAGTTTACTGCATAGAAATGAAGAATATGAGATAGTTTGAGGAAGTAAAGTGATAGGACTGTTTTTGTTTGTCCCGGGGTTAAATGGGAGAGCTGCTGGTTTGTGTAGCGATCCACTGATTTGGAGAACATACCTTGCTGAGGGTAGTAGCTGGACTTTATTGATGCTCACACAGAATACCCCAGGTTGTCTTGAGAATATGCTATAACATATCTTATTTCTTTCTTTGAAGGTCTTAGGCATCTTATTCAAGAATCACATAGTGAACTTGCCAGAAGGTGCAGTCAAATGCTGAGCAGAGAACCTTCCAAGCTTGGAACTATGTGGAATACTTGGAGTAGTAGATAAGGAGAATGAGAATGGAATACTCGAATCTGAGAAGTAGATGCTCTCGACTGAAAAGCAGAGGATATAACTTGGAATGAAACCACTTTGACGGTAAGTTTAGTAGATAAGGAGTTATCCAGTGATCTTTGAAAGCTAGGGTAACAGCTGTTGTAATTTAACAGTCAGCTTTGCCTATACACGTTAAGGCGATCAGGAGAGATATCTCCAAAATTGTTCTCCAAGGAAGAGCCAGGTTATACTAGATAAGGGAATCGAGAATAGAATCTGATGGCCCCTGGTTGTGCTAGGACTGGCTGAATAACTCACTTTGGATACACTGAGGAGCCCTGGCTGAGCCTTTTGAGGGTGGAGGACCTGAATTTTGAAACCTTCTTTGTCTTGCTTGTGAGAAATAAACCTCAATGAAGGGTGAATTGCATCAATTATTTGAAAGGTGAGTGTAATACCAGTGAATGAGACCCAAGAGACAGTCGCTCTTCTGAATCAAACTGCTTTCCGAATTGACTGGTACAGTCGCTTCTTTTGGGTCTTCTTTTACGAAAAGCGCTTCAACAGGTGAAAGGCACAGGTGAACCCCTGTTTACTTAAAGGAAGAACCTTGGCCCCTGCCCTACCCTGCCCAGACCTACCCTAGTTCTAGGCCCTGCCCAACCACCACCACCCCTTAGCCCTACACTGTTTAGACTACTTCGTGGCTGGGAATCCTAAGCAGGATTAAAGAATCCTTAGCAGCTTAGACTTGTTCCTCCAAAATCTTTACAACTGCTACATAGTGAACCAAAATGCCAGACTGTAAAGGAGCCTCCATTTTCTTTAAAACACATGCCATTTCAAATTTTGATCCTCTAAACAGATCCTCAAGAATGGTGAAACTGTAAAGACAACACGGAGGAGGCCCGCACATCCTCGAAGAATATTGCAAATGCCAAACAGACACTTGTTCAGACATGTAAACCAAAATCACACAAAACTCCTTTTCCTGCACTTCCGCTAAAAAGCATTTGAAAGGAGATTCCAATTAAAAAAGGAGATTTGAAAGATAAATCAGCAATTGAGCATCATCAAAATGCTCACTCAGCATAGGAGATTTCCAAGTATTTCAAGTCTTACTTTTCAATTTACTAACGCCTTGCCTTTACAGTGTGGAACAGATACACTTAGGCTCTGTTTTAAACACTTTCTTACTCCACCTAACAGTCAGAACAGGATTTTACTCCACTTCCCATTTAATAGCTTCCTCGGGCCTGAGATAGCACCGATGTGAGAAAACTCACTTGTTTCTGCCACTTATGAGTTCAGGAACCCTCTGCAAGGAAGATCAGGACCATAGTCAACAGGGGGGAGGTATAGCAGAGGGCCCATGCTGGGGTAAAAAACATCTTCCTCTGGTAATCCTTCAGCCTCCAGAGTATCCTGGCCTTCCATTTAAAGTGCCCTCTGCTGAATGCAGAGTCTCTGAAGAGAAAAAAACCTCTGGGAGGAGAAACCGAAATGAAGGCATCAGAAATTAGAATCAGAATAATGAGGATACCGCAGTCAAGCCCGCAGAAGATCCACATCAGAATCAGAAGGGGTACTCCTGCAAACTCTCCTTCCACAAGAGGTCTGAGAAGCCCTAGGGCCCCTAGAACCTCTCATCATCTGGTAAGCCCTGTCTGCCATTCCAAAGAACCTCAGGCTAGGTACAGAACTCTTCTAGGGAGAAGCCCGCCATTCTGCTATGTTTTACTGGTACTCTAAAAGAAGCTGGCAGAAGAAGGAGTTTCCTAACTACTGAACCACCTAAAAGAAGTTTTGGCACCTGAGAGGGAATACCTACTGTGAAGGGCCTTTGAGATGGTTACCTCTGTAAGGTACAAGTTTCTGCCTGCCTCATACCTCCTCCTCATACAACCCGCGTCTATTGCGCTTCTGAGAACCCCAACTTAACCCTAAAACCTATCTGCCCGGGACTGCAGTTTAAGGAACCCGAAAGACTCTGCTTTGCCCTAGCGCTTCATCGCATTTTATCCTTGCAGCTCGCAAACACTAATCTGGCACAGCCCAACCTCCTTACGGCATTTTATAAACCTAAAACAAGAGCTGCAACCAACAACGTGCTAAAGCCCAGGTCAGTCTACACTCCACAATGTATGGTAATCCCTATGAGGAATTTCACAATCAAGAAATACCCAACAAGGTTACACCAGCCCAATAAAATTAAATATTGACATTGTAACCAAAAAATAACCAAATTTGTTTTTTTCGGAATAAAGTTAAACTCTGATCTGCCTGAAACCAAATGTTCTAACAATTACTTAGCTAACTTGATTCGGGTCTGAAACGTTTCTGCAAATATTCTGTGAACGCAAAAAAGACTGAGGAAAAGACGTACCTGCCGCGCGCGATTAGCACCCTGACGCATTGACGGGGATCGTTCGCTCCGGACCGCGACGACTGCGTGACTCTGGTATTCGTACGACTGGACGCATCACCACCAGTAAAAAGTAAATACCAATGCCATTAGAAATAGCCATAGAGAGGTGAGATAGACAGGAAGGGAAAGCCAGGGGGCTGGAGGGAGGGAAAAGTATAGTTGTGTACACTTACCATAAATGTAGACGTTCGAGTGCATTCACTGTTGCAGTCATTAAATTTGGGTTATCTGCTTGCAGGTAGCCCTCAGTCGGCCTGATTAACAAAGTCTTGGGTCCTGTGTCGGTTGCTGTCCTTTCTTCCATGACGTCAGGTCATCAGGGGTATAAAACATGCAGCCGACGACATTACATCAGTTTTTCTTGCCCCAGGTGTCAGGTACCCCCCTAATGGGGAGCAATTAAATATAAAAGTACAAAGATATAGCTCCAACAAAAAAGTAAATACACCAAAAAGGCTTTTAAGCACAGTAAAGGAAAGTAGAGGTGTAGCCAAAAGAAGTTAGGGGGCTGGAGGGAGGGTAACCAGGACTGCAACAGTGAATACACTCGAACATCTACATTTATGGTAAGTGTACACAACTGTACTATGTTCTTCATGTTTCACTGTTGCAGTCATTACATTTGGGTAGCTTCCCAAAGCTATGGTTGGGAGGAGGAATTTAAATAGCATTAGGACCAGCTATAAGGACAGTACAGTTTTGTACCTACCATAAATGCAGATGTTCGAGTGCTAATACAGCTGCAGTCATAACAGATGGGTTCTCCTGCCGTCAGGCGGGTCCTCGGTTGGCCGAATTCCAAAGTCTAGGTCCGGCGTCGGTTGTCGTCGCTTCTTCCCTGACGTCAGTGCGACAGGGGTATAAAGGAACCAGCCAACGCCATTTTCTTCAGTTTTTCTTGCCCCAGATGCCAGGTGCCCCCAGAAGGAAGGCAATAATAAAATTGTGTGATAATGCAGTGCTATATAATCAAAATACAGTAGTTGCAAGCAAATACATCATAAATGAAAACCCCAATCAGGTTGTATGAGGAAGTGTTAGCCTATATGCCTGTCCCAAGAGGGGAAGGAGGGAGGGAAACCTGGACTGCAGCTGTATTAGCACTCGAAAATCTACATTTATGGTAGGTACAAAACTGTACTATGTTCATCGTGCATACAGCTGCAGTCATAACAGATGGGTAGAATCCCAAAGCTAAGAAAGGGGTGGTAGGCACTAGTTGGAACTAGGAGGAGCCAAAATGCCCTGCAAGACTGCAGTGGCAAAGCCTGCTCTAGATTTGGAGTATAATGGTTGGATGTAGTGCTTGGAAATGGTATGCACAGAACTCCAAGTGGCTGCTTCCAAAATATCCTTGGTAGGAACTCCTCTGAGGAAGGCTGCAGAGGTGGCTGTGGCCCTGGTGGAATGAGTTCTAATGCCTGTAGGAACAGTTTTGCCATGAAAGGAATAGCAAAAGCGTATGCCGTGGGCTATCCATTTTGAGACTGTCTGTTTGGAAATTGGTTTCCCTTGAGCTCCTACCGCATAGGCCACAAAGAGCTGTTCTGATTTTCTGAAAGGCTTTGTTCTGTCCAAATAATAACGCAGCTGTCTGTGGATGTCCAAGGAATGTAGTAATCTCTCCCCTTTGTTTTGAGGATTAGGATAAAAAGTAGGTAAATGTATGGCCTGATTTAAAGCTACCCTGGATACCACTTTAGGCATAAAGGACGGGTTGGTTCGTAAGGAAACTCTGTCCTGATGGAAGATGATAAAAGGCTGGACAGCCATGAGAGCCTGTAGTTCTGAAACTCTACGAGCTGAGGTGATAGCCAGAAGGAAAGCTGTTTTCCAGGACAAATATTGCAAATCTGATGAGGCAGCCGGCTCAAAAGGAGGCAAGGTCAATTTTTCCAGAATGAAATTAAGATCCCAAGCAGGTATTGGTTGTTTCCTTGGAGGCCTTAAATTCTTAGCCCCTCTGAGGAACTGTCTTAAGAGAGGGTGAGAGAATAAAGGTGGATCAGTGTTGTATTCTGCAGAAATGGCTGAGGCATGTATTTTGATGGAGGAGAAAGAAAGTCCACTGCTTAGCAGTTCAGCCAAATATTGTAGTATTTGAGGTAAATTCAGTTTTCCAGGATCCTGGCCCTTTTTCTCATTCCAGACACAAAAACGTTTCCATTTTGCGGAGTAAGCTTTTCTAGTTGATGGCCTTCTGGCCTCCAAAATGACATCCTGCACCTCCTTGGAGAGTAGGGCCTGTTGAGATGCTAAGGAATCTTCCATGCGGCTAGATTGAGTGTTTTTAGCTGGCTGTGAAGAGTTTTGAAACTGTGCTGTCAGAAGAAGGGGCATTAGAGGCAGGGTCCATGGTGGGGAATGCGTCAGGCTCCTCAGGAGTGGGTACCAGTGTTGCCTTTGCCAGTCCGGAGCAATGAGAATCATCTTTGGTCTGTCTGCTTTGGTCTTTAATAGGACTTTGGTCAGCAGAGGAAGAGGAGGGAAGGCATAAACTGTCATTGATGTCCAACTGAAAGAAAGAGCGTCCACTCTCCAGGCCTTTGGATGGAAGATCCTTGAGCAGAATTTTGTCAATTGATGATTCTTGTGGGAGGCAAAGAGATCTATGTCTGGCCTTCCCCATTCTTGGATTACTTCTGTAAAAACTTTTGGATGCAATTTCCATTCGTGTGGATCTGTCAAATTGCTGCTTAGGTTGTCTGCCAGCGTGTTTTCCTTGCCTGGCAAGTACTGTGCTTGTTCCATTTGTAAGTCCATGGCCATGTTCCAAAGTGACATGGCCAGTCTGCATAGGGGGTAAGAATGTGTTCCTCCCTGTTTGTTTATGTACCACATGACTGTGGTGTTGTCCGTTCTTATCAATAATTGACCTGGTTGTAGAAGGTCCTTGAAAGCTTTCATAGCATTTATTACTGCTAGGATTTCTTTTTGATTGATTTGAAGGTGCTTTTCTTTTTGGGACCATTTGCCCTGAATGCACCGATCTGTCATGTGCGCCCCCCAGGCGTAGTCCGAGGCATCTGTTGTGATGACTTGATTTGCTTGAGGCTTGCTGAATGGAAGACCTGTGTTTGTTTGACATGCTTGGGCCCACCACAGAAATTCCTTTTGCAGACATGGAATTAGTGGTATTATTGTTTCCAAACTGTGGCTGTGTTGAGACCATATGTTTTTTAGGTACCATTGTAGTTTCCTCATATGCAGCTTTGCACATGGGATTAGTAAGATGCAAGATGCCATGAATCCCAGAGCCTGCAGGATTTTCCTTGCAGTTAGCCTGGTGCAATTTGCTAGTGTTCTGAAGTATTGTATTAGTTGCCCCTGCTTCTCTGGCGTGAGGTAGGCCATCTGGGTGTTTGTGTCCAAATTGGCACCCAGGAAAATTATCTTCCGAGAGGGTATTAGCCTTGATTTCTTTTTGTTAACTGTGTATCCCAGAGATTTCAATAACATTATTACATAAACCAGATGTTTCAGAAGAATGTGCTTGCTGTCCGCTTGGATCAGGCAGTCATACAAATAGGGATATATTTGTATCCCTTGAAGTCTGCAGTAGGCAATTACTGATGCCAGGCATTTCGTGAATACTCTGGGCGCAGTAGATAAGCCAAAGGGCAATGCAGAGAATTGATAATGGGTTGAACCTGCAAGAAATCTGAGGTACCTTCTGCAATTTTGTCTGATTGGGACATGCAGGTATGCCTCCTTGAGGTCCAATGTTACCAGCCAAGACTCCTTGCCCAGCATGGGAAGAAGTTGCTGTAGAGAGAGCATCTTGAATTTTGGTACGAGTAGAAATGTGTTTAGGATGGATAGGTCCAAAATAGGTCTCCAATCTTTTCCCTTCCTTGGCACCAGAAATAGCCTGGAATAAAACCTTGACCTTGTTCGTGAGGTACCTCTTGAATAGCTTTCATGTTTATGAGATCTGTAATTTGTTTTTGTGCCTCTGCCCTTTGATTGTGTGGCAGGTTTGGCATGCCTCTCATTTTTGGAAGGGTGTGAAAATGGAATTTGTAGCCTCTGTTTATAATGTCCAGGATCCATTTGTCCTTTGTGACAACATGCCAATTTTTTGAAAATAATGCCAGCTTTCCTCCTAAGGGGGCTGCCATTTGAAACCTGGTTGGCATGCAAAGGGGAAAGTCATTGGG
Organism: Protopterus annectens; assembly: GCF_019279795.1. Lineage (NCBI taxonomy): Eukaryota > Metazoa > Chordata > Ceratodontiformes > Protopteridae > Protopterus > Protopterus annectens. The sequence goes on along the minus strand of NC_056731.1, from coordinate 640,097,673 downwards.
TTTGCTTTCTGAAAGATTGCGAGTTGTCCTCACCACCTCTTTGTGTAGGAACTTGCCATTGTCTGCCTCTATACGAGCCTTGGGATTGTCCTCTGCCCCTAGGGCGCCTGTATCTGCCTCTTTGGGGTCTGTCTGTGGCAGGAAAGGACCAGTTTTTGGAAGGCCAATTTCTACTAAACGTGGGGTTGAACCTGTAGAAATTCTTTCACAGTTTGCATTGATTTAGCCTTTTCCTCCATTTTCCTTAATACCTCCTCAGCATTAGCACCAAATAGTACATCCTTTTGAAGAGGGGCGTCTAGTAATTTAGCTTTGACATGATCAGGCAAGGCTTGTTCCTTGAGCCAGGCATGCCTGCGTATGACTGATCCTGTAACAGCAGCTCTACATGAGGCCTCTAGAGCATCAAAACCACATTGTAAGGTATGCTTACCCACTTGTTCTGCACTATGCATCAAATCCTGCAACTCCAAGTCTGGTTGTTCAGGTTGTGACATTTTACTCTTCAATTGTGATAACAAAAACTGTTGTTATTTTAGCATATGAAACTGACAGTTTAAGGCCCTCATGGATAAGGTAGCCGAGTTATATACCTTTTTTCCCCACCTTTCTAAGGATCTGGAATCTCTCTCGGAAGGCAATGGATTTTTGGCAATGGAGGCCTTAACTCCCTTGGGGCCCTGGGAGATGGTTTCTGGGTCAGCAGCATGGCTTTTGTAAAGAAATTGGTGTGAGTCAGGAACCCTGTAGTACCTGTCAGGCTTAACTGGAGCTGGAGGTAGAGAGTCCGGGTTAAGGCAGGCCTCCGAGTAAACATCAGTAGGCAATCACTGATGCCAGGCACTTTGTGAATACTCTGGGCGCAGTAGATAAGCCAAAGGGCAATGCAGAGAATTGATAGTGGATTGAACCTGCAAGAAATCTGAGGTATCTTCTGCAGCTTTGTCTGATTGGGACATGCAGGTATGCCTCCTTGAGGTCCAATGTTACCAGCCAGAACTCCTTGCCCAGCATGGGAAGAAGCTGCTGTAATGTGAGCATCTTGAATTTTGGTACGATTAGAAATGTGTTTAGGGTGGATACGTCCAAAATGGGTCTCCAGTCGGTTCCTTTCCTTGGTACCAGGAAAAGTCTTGAATAAAAACCTTGACCTTGTTGGTGAGTAGGTACCTCTTGAATAGCTCGCATGCTTATGAGCTTTGAAATTTGCAGTTGTGCCTCTGCCCTTTGATTTTGTGGCAGGTTTGGCATGCCTCTCATTTTTGGAAGAGTGTGAAATTGAAATTTGTAGCCTCTGTTTATAATGTCCAGGATCCATTTGTCTGTTGTGACAATATGCCAATTGCTTGCAAATAGTGCTAGTTTTCCTCCCAAAGGTGCTGCCAGCTGAGACATGCTTGGCATGGAAATGAGGGAGTCATTGGGTTTGCTTCCTGTATTGTTGTGCACTGTCTTCGCCACCTCTTGGTGCTGGAGTTTGCCATTGTCGGCCTCTATATGATCCTTGTGATTGCCCTCTGCCCCTTGTGCGCCTGTATCTACCTCTTTGGGGCTTGTCAGTGGCTGGAAAGGACCAGTTTTTTGAAGGCCAATTTCTGCTAAAACATGGTGGTTGGACCTGTAAGAAGGCTTTGACAGTTTGCATAGATTTGGCTTTTTCTTGCATTTTCCGTAGTATCTCCTCAGCATTAGTACCAAACAGCACATCCTTTTGTAAAGGAGCATCTAGAAGTTTAGCTTTCACATGATCTGGTAAATTTTGTTCCCTAAGCCAGGCATGTCTGCGAATGACTGATCCTGTAGCTGCCGCTCTACTTGAGGCCTCTAGGGCATCATAACCACATTGTAAGGTGTGTTTACCCACTTGTTCTGCACTATGCATCATATCCTGTAACTCCTTTAAATCTTGTTGTTCAGGTTGAGACATTTTGTTCCTCAACTGTGATAACAGGAACTGTTGATATTTAAGCATATGAAACTGACAATTTAAAGCCCTCATGGCTAGGGTGGCCGAGGTATAAACCTTTTCCCCCCACCTTTCCAAAGATCTTGATTCCCTTTCTGCAGGAAGTGGATTTTTGGCAGTGGAGGCCTTCAATCCCTTGGGGCCTTGTGAAATGGTTTCAGGGTCAGCATTATGGCTTTTGAAGAGAAATTGGTGAGAGCTGGGTACTCTGTAATACCTATCAGGTTTGACTGGTGCAGGAGGCAGAGAATCCGGGTTAAGACAAGCCTCCGAATAGACATCATCCAGTATGTCCAAAACAGGGGGTATAGCCAAAGATCTGTGTTGAGGTAACAAAAGAAATTCCCTAAGTCTTTTCTTGGAATCTGAAAAGTCTTGGCCTTCCCAATGGAAGTGTTCCCTCAAGGTGTGTAAGGTTTCCCCAAAGGAAAAATCCTCAGGAGGGGATACAGAGGGAATGGACTGTTCTGCATCCGAATCCTCAAAAGGAGAGTAAGAGTGTTCCTCTGCATCAGAATGTTCTGATAAAATGGATCCCTGATCAGAAGAGGGAGAATCTTCCTCCACTCTGGGTCTCTTGTCTGGAGGGGGTTGAGAACCTCTGATAAGAGTAATTAAATCCTCAGCCATTCTAAGCATCTGTTTTTTAGGCATGGGACCTGGAGATGGGCCCTGTACAACAGGCCTCATGGGCTGCCTGGCTGCTTTGGATTTAGTAAAGGCCTTAATTGAAAAGGAAGATGAGGGCCTAAATACACCATGGGTGGAGGTGGACCTGTCCACATTAGTAGGCTCAACATTAGCAGAGGCTTCGGTTGTAGTCTGGGAAAGGGCCGAGGACCCAGCGGTCTCAGGTACAGAGGACACCGCCAAAGAAGTGTCGTCGGTAGTCAGGGACTGCAAAGGCGTCTCGCTGAGAACCGGACCACGTGTAGCCTGTTTTGGAGTGGTGTCGGCAGGGACCGCGGGCCTCGCGTGTCGGTCCTTTTCCTTGCGTTTTTTGGTCAAAACGGTAGTCGGAGTGTCCGATGACATTTTATAATCAAAAGCTTTACCAAAGTAGTGCTGGGCGAACTCCGCCCGAAGCTTAATAGTGCGTTTATTGAAGGTAGCGCAAAAGCGACAGCCCGAGACGTCGTGGTCTGGGCCCAAACAAGGTATGCAGCAGGAATGGAAATCCTTATACGGTATTTGCTTCCCACAAGAAATACAATTATTAACTTTTTCTGACATCGGTCTGAGGCAAGAAAAGTTTCCCCAACGGGGTACTTAGCTTTTTTAGAAGACTTCGGTTCTGGATTCGGAATGAAAATCTCAGGAGTTGGCCGACCAGCACTTGTGAACTGCTTCGGCTTCGGGCACCGCGCGGCAAGAAAGACTGGAGAAAATGGTGCCGGCTGCATCTTTTATACCCCTGTCACACTGACGTCAGGGAGGAGGCAACAGCAACCGACACCGGATCAACATTGACAGGGGTGAATATAAACTAAAACATAGATTCACATGCAATTCAAAAATGTTAGTATACTTAGCCCAATGTCAAAATTGTACTGCCCACTATGTTGGCAAAACTGAACGTAAACTCAAGGAAAGAATCTATGAACACCAGTACGCCATCAGGAAATGTAAGCTTACCAATGCACTATCCAAACATGTTTCAGAACATCCTAACCATTTATTCAAATTCATAGGTATTGACCAAGTTAGCCATGACAGCAGAGGGGGTGCATTTGCAGTAAAGCTCTTAGTTTTAGAGCTTTACTGGCAAATTAGGTTGGAATCCTATCACCCACCTGGTCTGAATGAGGCTTGCTCTATTGGCAGTCTCCTCAGTATGTTAAGTCTTAAGAGATAGACTTATTTATATTGCGTAACACTCTAGCCTAGTAACAAACACACTTGTTTAGTTATGTTACAATTTACTGTTTGTACACTACAAGAAGTAAATGCAAAAGGTTTTCTTATATACATTTTTATTATGATATTTTTACTATGGTGTATTATTTACTGTTGTATTCTTATATTCTTTATGGTCACATTTTTACGTTTGAACTTTTATAACTGAATTCTTACTTTTATAACTGAATTCTTACTTTTTGGTATTTTTTTAGTATGGCTTTTTAAAACTTAAGGAGCATTTAATTAGGCCATTAATTAACCATGTGACTTGTATAAAATGGTTTTGATTGAACTTGTTTTTTATTCTGAAGAAGTTTGCCACTAGTAGCAGACGAAAAGCGCTTCAATAAATTCTGTTTGGATTATATTCTGTTTGGATTACTACCTATTACCTTTTGCAGTACTGCATTTATTATTATTTTCTTGATGCTGTTTGGTTTCATCTAGCACTTTTCCGTGCTTCTACAGTGTGGGGAGTATTTTCTGGCTTGCTCAGCTTGTTATTTCACAGTTGGTGTTCAATTTTTCTTTGGTACTTAGCTTTAATGAAGACTTTGGATTCCAAAATATTCGTAATTCAGGAGCTGGCCGACCGGCACTTGCGAACTGCTTCTGCTTCGGGCACCACGCGGCAAAAAAGACTGGAGAACATGGCGTCGGCTGTCTCTTATATACTCTGGCCTCACTGACGTCAGAAGAGAAAGCGACAACCGACGCCGGACCAAGACTTTGGAATTCGGCCGACCGAGGGACCGCCTGACGGCAGAGAACCCATCTGTGATTACTGCAGCTGTATGCACGATGAACATCTGCTTGAGCAGTGGATGAGAAGAGGGGAAATTCTGTGTTACAATGAGCTGAAATGGCTGAGGCATGGACTTTAATAGAGGAAAAGGACAGGCCCTTGTGAAGCATCTCAGTTAAATATTGTAAAATCGGAGGTAAACTGGGCGCCGCTGTGCTCATCCCTTGAGACTGGTTCCAGGCACAGAATCTTTTCCATTTTTCAGTATAAGATTTTCTAGTACTAGGCCTCCTTGCCTCTAAAATGATATCCATCACAGGTTTACTGAGGAATGGTAAAGGAGAGATTATGTAATTAGCCAGGCTGCAAGGTTCAGTGTTAGAAGCTGAAGGTGCAGAATCTGGTTCTCCTGCTGAGACAACAGGGAAGGAGTCTGAGGCAGGTGCCATGGGGGTAACCGTGACACACTGCGCAGGAGGGGGTACCAGTGCTGACGTGGCCAGTCTGGAGCAATCAAAATCATCCTTGGTTTGTCCTGTTTGATTTTTAGTAGTACTTTGGAGAGCAGAGGCAGAGGGGGGAAGGCATAGACTGATGGAATTTTCCATCTGAAGGACAAAGCATCCACTTTCCAGGCTTGTCTGTGGGGAGTCCTTGTGCAAAATTTGTCCAATTGGTAGTTCTGGGGAGAGGAAAACAGATCTACATCTGGGCTCCCCCATTTGCATGTCAACATGTTAAAAATTCTTGGTTCCAGTTTCCATTCGTATGGGTCCATGAGGTTTCTGCTTAGTCCGTCTGCCAGTGTATTTAATTTTCCTGGCAGGAATTGAGCTTGCAGGTGCACTTGGCAGCTCAAGGCTGTGTTCCACAATGTCATGGCTAGTGTGCAGAGGGGGTAAGAATGTGTACAGCCCTGCTTGTTTATGTACCACATAACAGTGGTGTTGTCCGTCTTTATCATAAGTTGTCCTGGAAGAATGTGGTCCTTGAAGGCTGTCAGAGCATTCTGTACAGCTAACATTTCTTTTTGACTGACATGTAGGTGCATTTGACTTGGGTTCCATTTGCCCTGAATGCACTTCCCTGCCAGGTGAGCTCCCCAAGCATAGTCTGATGCATCTGTTGTTAGGGTTTGGGTGGCAGGGAGTGTTGTGAAAGGTAGTCCCTTGTTTTGGTGGCAGGCCTCTGCCCACCAAACGAATTCTAGGCGTAAGCAAGGTATGATAGGAATCACTGCTTCTAGATCCTGAGAATGTTGACACCATAGGCTATTTAGATACCACTGTAATTTCCTCATATGCAGTCTTGCATATGGAATTAGAAGAATGCAGGAGGCCATGAACCCCAAGGCTTGCAGTATTTGTCTTGCAGATAGCAGGGTTTTTGTGGCCCCTTGTTTGAAGTAGGTTGTCAAATTAATTTGTTTCTCTGGCATGAGGTAAGCCATCTAGGAAGTTGTATTCAAGCTTGCTCCCAGGAATATAATTTGTTGACCAGGTACCAGGTGTGATTTCTTTTCATTTACAGTGTACCCCCAGACAAGTTAGAACCCTTCGTACTAAGGCCAGATGATTCAAAAGTATGTCATGGCTTTCTGCCTGAATTAGACAATGTCCAAGTATGGGTATATTTCAATATTTCTTTGCCTGCAAAATGCAATAACTGGAGCTAGGCATTTTGTGAACACCCTGAGCGAGATAGATAAGCCAAAGGGCAGTGCAGAGAACTAACAGTATGTGTAGCCTGCTTTGAAGCGTAGGTATCTTCTGCAAGATTGCAAAGCAACGAACTGCCACACCACAGAAAAGAAACAACGTACCAGTGGAAAAACACTTTATTCTCTCTAGCGCCTCGGCTCAAAAAAGCCTTCAAGGAGTAACACTTCACATATACCAAAGGTATTTATAACACTAACCACTTAAATATTCAATTAAACATTCAATTAAGCATAAAAATAAATATATCCTTAAAAAAACAGTACTTTAAATTAAACTTTTCCAACAACACTCTGTATTTAACCCTTTAGGAATTAAAGTTTCATATTTCAAAATAAAAATCATTTCTTTCTTTAAAAGTATATTTTTTATTTTACCTTCACTGACTTAATTTATAAAAATCTGCAAGATTCCCTGATTGGGATGTGCAGGTATGCTTCTTTTAAATCTAGTGTTGCCAACCAGGCATCTTTGCCTAGCATAGGAAGTAATTGGTGAAGAGTCAGCATCTTGAATTTTGGAATCTCCAAAAAGGTGTGTAGAGTAGACAGGTCCAGGATAGGATGCCATGAATTGTCTTTTCTGGGTACCAGGAAAACTCTTGAGTAGAAACCTTGTCCCTTTTCCTCTTCTGGTACCAGTTGAATAGCCCCCATGCTTAAGAGAGAAAGTACTTGTTTTTGGGCCTCTAGCCACTGATTTGGGGGTAGATCCGGCCATCCGCTTGATGTTGGCAATGTGTGGAAGTGAAATCCGTATCCCAGGGACACTATATTTAAAACCCATTTGTCCTGGGTAATGAGTTCCCAGTTCTTTGCATGAAGAGCAATTGTTCCCCCCAAAGGGGCAGTCAGTTGATAAGTGCTTGGAAATTTTAAAAGGAAGTCATTGAGACAGTTTACCATAGGGAGGAGTCTTGTTACTCCCAGATTTGGAAGTGGAGGCCCCCCACTGCTTAGTCCTGTGTGTCCCCTGGGACTGAAACCTGAGGTTTCTGCTGTGTAAGGGTTTGGCTTGAGAAGACCTAGAAGGGGCTGGAAAGGACCAATTCTTGGAGGGCCACTGCCTACTAAATCTAGGAGGCTGAACTTGTAAGAAATCTTTAACAGTTTGCATAGATTTAGCTTTATCTTCCATCTTTTTAAGAACTTCCTCAGCCTTGTTGCCAAACAGGCGGTCCTGACTTAAGGGAGCATCCAACAATTTATATTTAACATGATCAGGCAAAGATTGCTCCTTTAGCCAAGCATGCCTCCTGAGCACAGACTCAGTGACAGCAGCCCTGCAAGAGGCCTCTAATGAATCAAAACCACATTGCAAAGTATGTTTTCCAACTTGTTCAGCAGAATGCATTAAATCCTGTAATTCGTTATTTTCCACACAGTCAGGAATCAACATCATTTTCTGTTTAAGCAATCCAATAACATGTTGCTGATATTTTAACATAGGAAACTGGCAGTTTAAAGCCCTAATGGTCAAGGTTGCAGAAGTGTAAACCTTCTTACCCCATCTATCCAGCGCTCTGGAGTCTCTATCAGAAGGGGTAGGATTTTTAGGAGTAGAAGCCTTAATGCCTTTGGGCCCCTGCGAAATAGTCTCTGGATCCACAATAGGATTTTTAGAAAGGAACTTGTGTGACTCAGGGACCCTGTAGTATCCGTCAGGTTTTCTGGGAACAGGAGGCAAGGAATCAGAGGCCAAACTAGATTCCGAAAAAGCATCATCGACAATGTCTAGCACAGGAGGAATAGCTAAAGGCCTATGCTGAGGTAGGAGTAATAAATCCCTAAGCCTCTTTTTTGAATCAGAAAAATCCTGGTTTTCCAGGTGGAAATGCTCCCTTAGAGTATGTAAGGTTTCCCCAAAAGAAACATCCTCTGGATGGGGAAGCAGAGGGAATGGAGTCCTCTGCATCAGAATACTCATAAGTAGGTAAAGGTAAATCCAAATCATCAGAAGAATCAGAAAAAAACAGAATCCTGGTCAGAAGACTCAAACAACTTCAGTTCTAGGCCTCATAGAAAGGGGGGGTTGGCTACCCCTGATTAGAGTTATTAGATCTGCAGCTATTCTTATCATTTTTTTAGGCAGAGAGGCCTGAGCATGTGGCCTGGGCGTCATTTTTTTTAGGCAAGGTTCGAGATTTAGGCCTAATTGAAGGAGGAGGCGTCAGTTTCATATGCAAGCCCGTAGGCCTAAATACACCCTCAGAAGCTGGTGCCTGCACAGTGGCTCCGTACCCATCCAAGGTAGAGACATCCGCGGGTTCCATAGTTGAAGCATCTCGCGGCATACCGGACTCCGAATGGGTCTCAGTAGAGGCCTGCAAATCAGAAGTAGCGGGTATCAGGGGCTGCAAAAGCGCCTTACTGAGTACCGGCGAACTGGCGACTGGCTTAGGAGAAGTGTCGTCAGCAGTTTTGGACCTCGGCGGCCTGTCTCTGTCTTTATCTTTGCGTTTTTCGGAATCCTGATAGTCGGATAGCTAACAGATGACATTTCTGGATAATTAAACCGAGAACTGAAATATTTAGAGGCGAAAATATACCAATGACAGATAGTGCACTGATTAAATAAAGCACAAAACTGACAGCAAGTTATGTCGTGGTCAGGGCCTAGGCAAGGAATACAGTACGAATGAAAATCTTTATGAGGTATTTGCTTTCCACAACTAATGCAATTATTAACTTTTAGTGACATCAGAAAGGAGCAAGAAAAAGTTTCCCCAACAGGGTACTTAGCTTTAGTTGAATACTTCTGTTCTGAAACTCGAAAACGAAAATTTCAGGAGTCGGACGACTGGCAGTTGCGAACTGCTTCTGCTTCGGGCACCGCACGGCAAGAAACACTGATGTAATGGTGTCGGCTGCATGTTTTATACCACTGACGACCTGACATCATGGAAGAAGGGACAGCAACTGACGCAGGACCCAACACTTTGTTAATCAGGCCGACTGAGGGCTACCTGCAAGCAGATAACCCAAATATAATGACTGCAACAGTGAAACACGAAGAACATCCAGGACTGCACAGTGAATACACTCGGACATCTACATTTATGGTAAGTGTACACAACTGTTGTTGTTGTCTTTCGGCTTTTCCCGGTTAGGGGTCACCACAGCGGAACTCCGGTCCGCTAATGATTGGCAGTAGATTTTTTATGTGCCGAGTTGCCGGCCCGGACGCACAACCTTCAACGAAGGTAGGCCCATTCACGCATGTCTCCACACAGAGACGCTCTAGCTGAGAATCGAACAGGCCAACGTCTTACTGCGAGTGTACACAACTGTACTATGTTCTTTGTGTTCCACTGTTGCAGGCATCACACTTGGGTTCATTCCCAAAGCTGAGGAAGGGTGGAGGCAGTCAAGAACAGTTACGGCTGGCTAGTAGGCCTTGCAAGACTGCTGTAGCAAATCCTGCAATGGATATGAGAAAGATAGGCAAGTGGTAATGCTTGGTGAAGGTGTGTACAGAACTCCAGGTTGCAGCTTCCAGAATGTCCCTGGTAGGGACTCCCCTGAGAAATGCTGTAGAGATAGAAGTAGCCCTAGTGGAATGTGTTCTGACAGCCTGTGGGGTTGGTTTTCTATGGTGCTTGTAGCAGAAATGGAAGCCGTGTGCTATCCATTTGGAAATGGTTTGAACTGAAATGCTCTTGACCTCTCCCCCTGTTGCAAAGCTGACTAGCAGCTGGTAAGACTTTCTGAAATGCTTAGTCCTATCAAGGTAGAACCTGAGCTGTATTTGCATGTCCAAAGAGTGCAGGATCCTTTCCCCTTTATTTTGAGGGTTAGAGAAGATGATTGGCAAATGGATGGATTGGTTTAGAGGCACACTGGACACCACTTTAGGTATAAAGGACGGGTTAGTCCTGAGGGAAACCCTGTCAGCATGGAAAATAACAAAGGGTTCCACAGCCATCAATGCCTGTAACTCAGACACTCTTCTAGCTGAAGTGATGGCTAGAAGCAAGATTGTTTTCCAAGAGAGGAATTTTAACTCTGCTGAAGCAGCAGGTTCAAAAGGGGGGAAGCGTGAGCTTTTCCAGTACAAAGTTAACGTCCCAAGCAGGGGTGGGTGCTCTCCTTGGGGGCCTTAAGTTGTAAGCCCCTCTCAGGAACTGTTTGATTAGAGAGTGAGAAAATAGAGGTGGCTCAGTATTGTAATGAGCCGAAATGGCAGAGGCATGAATCTTAATGGAGGAGAAGGATAGGCCTCTGTGGAGTAGATAAGCTAGGTAATCCAGGATTAGAGGTAAAGAGGGCACTGCTGTGTCCTTTCCTCTGGACTTAATCAAATAACAATATGTTTTCCATTTTTCAGCATAGGTTTTCCTAGTACTAGGCCTTCTGGCTTCAAGAATGATGTCCAGCACCTGTTTGCTTAGGGCTGCAGGTGGAGTATTCAAGGAATAAGCCAGGCTGCAAGATTTAGGGTTTGTAATTGTGGATGCAAAATCTGTTCCTTCTGCTGTGACAGAAGGGTAGGGGTCTGGTGTAGGTGCCAGGGTGGCACCATTGTCAGACTCCGCAGGAGTGGGTACCAGTGCTGGCGTGGCAAGTCCGGGGAAATCAGAATTGTCCTTGGTCTGTCTTGTTTTATCTTGAGTAGTACTCTTGAGAGAAGGGGCAGAGGGGGAAAGGAACAGATTGAGAGGTTTTCCCATTGAAAGGATAGGGCATCCACCTTCCAGGCCCTGCTGTGATGGTTCCTGGTGCAGTATTTGCTTAGCTGGTGGTTCCAGGGGGAGGCAAAGAGATCCACCTCTGGGGTCCCCCACCTCTGGATCAGAAGGCTGAAGGTGCTGGGCTCCAATTTCCACTCGTGTGGGTCTAGGAGATTTCTGCTTAAGTCGTCTGCCAGGGAGTTTTGTTTGCCTGGCAGGAATTGAGCCTGTAAGATGGACTTGGCTGTTCAAAGCCATGTTCCACAAGGCCATGGATAACCTGCAGAGTGGGTAAGAATGCCCCCCCCCCCGCTTGTTGATGTACCACATAACTGTGGTGCTCTGTTTTTACCAGCAGTTGTCCTGGAAGGATTAGGTATCTGAAAGCTGTCAGAGCATTCTGTACAGATAGCATCTCTTTCTGATTGACGTGCAGGAGAATCTGCCTTGGGCTCCAGTGGGCCTGAATGTATTTGCCAACCATGTGAGCCCCTCATGCATACTCTGATGCGTCTGTGGTCAGGGTTTGGGCGGCGTGGGATTGAGTAAAATGCAGTCCCTTGTTGTGGTTGCATGCTTCTGCCCATCAAAGGAACTCTGTCCTTAGACAAGGTATGACAGGAATGACTGTTTCCAGGTTCTGAGAAAGCTGGCACCAAAGACTTTTTAAGTACCACTGAAGTTTCCTCATATGTTGTCTTGCATATGGAATTAACAGAATACATAAGGCCATGAACCCTAGGGCTTGCAGTATTTTTCTTGCAGATAGCTGGGTTCTGGTGGCCATTTGTTTGGAGTAGTCTGCCTGATGGACCTGTTTTTCTGAAATGAAGTTGTGTCCAAGCTTGCTCCCAGGAATACAATCTTTTGACTGGGTACCAGTTGTGATTTCTTTTTGTTGATGGTGTACCCCAATGAAGTGAGAAGGCTTTTTACAAATGCCAGGTGCTGAAGCAGCAATTCCTGACTGTACGCCTGAATCAGGCAGTCATCCAAGTATGGGTAAATTTGGAAATTTCTCTGCCTGCACTATACAATGGCTGGAGCCAGACATTTTGTGAATACCTTGGGCGCAGTAGATAAGCCAAAGGGAAGTGCAGAGAAAGTACAGTTATGTACACTTAACATAAATGTCAACGTTCGAGTGTATTCACTGTTGCAGTCATTACATTTGGGTAATCTGCTGGCAGGCTGCCCTCAGTCAGCCTGAATAACAAAGTCTTGGGTCCTGCGTCAGTTGCTGTCTCCTCTTCCATGACGTCAGGGGTATAAAGCATGCAGCAGACACCATTTTAATCAGTTTTTCTTGCCTCAGATGCCAGGTGCCTCACGAGCAAAAAAAAAAAAAAAAAAATATATATATATATATATATATATATATATATATATATATATATATATATATATATATACATAAATATATATATACATATATATATATATATATATATATATATATATATATATATACACATGTATAAAACTATACATATATAAATGCACTTTAGAACTCATAAAATTTACCTTCAACTAAAAGCAAATACACCACAAAGGCTTCTGAGTATAGTGAAGGAAAGAAAAAGGTATAGAAAGGGGGCTGGCGGGTGGGTAATCCGGACTGAAACAGTGAATACACTCGAACATCTACATTTATGGTAAGTGTACACAACTGTACTATGTTCTTCATGTTTCACTGATGCAGTCATTACATTTGGGTAGAATCCCAAAGCTGTGGATGGGAGGATGGAACTAAACTGCATTAGGAGCTCTAATAAGGCCCTGCAGAACTGCAGTGGCAAAGCCTGCCCTGGATTTAGAAAAGAGAGGTAAATGGTAATGCTTTGTGAACGTATTAGCTGAGTTCCAAGTAGCAGCTTCTAGAATGTCTCTGGTAGGGACCCCTCTGAGAAAACCTGCTGAAGTAGTGGATTCCTGTGCATCAGAGTCCTCATAAGGTGGAATAGAAAATTCCTGATCAGAAGAAATGGAAACCTAATCAGTGCCTTGCCTAGGCCTCTTAGCCGAGGGGGGGGGGGGGCCTGATCAAGGTAATTAAATCCTCAGCCATTTTAATAATTTGTTTTTTAGGCATAGGGGCCTGAGCACGTGGCTCATGCATCGTTTTTTTAGATATAGAAGTTGGTTTTTGGCCTCGTTTCTGATGATGGCGCCAGTTTAATATACAAATGTTGAGGCCTGAAAACACCCTCAGAAGCCAGTGCCTGCTCAGCGGCACTGGACCCATCCAAGGGAGAGACATCCGCAGGTTCAATACTTGCAGAATCTTGCGGCATACCGGACTCCGAATGGGTCTCAGTAGGGGCCTGCGACTCAAAAGTAGCAGGTATCAGGGGCTGCGAAAGCACTTCACTGAGTACCGGCGAACCGGCGACTGGCTTAGGAGAATCTTTGTCGTCGGTTTTGGACCTCGACGGTCTGTCTCTGTCTTTTTCCTTCCGTTTTTTGTGAATTCCAGTAGTCAGATTGCTAATTGACGACATTTCTGGGTAGTTAAATCTTGAACCAAAATATTTAGAAGCAAAAATATACCGACGCTTAATAGTGCATTCGTTAAATTTAGCACAAAACCGACAGCAAGGCACGTTGTGATCACGGCCTAGGCAAGGAATCCAGTACAAATGAAAATCCTTATGAGGTATTTGCTTCCCACAAGTAATGCAATTATTAACTTTTACTGACATCGGTAAGGAGCAAGAAAAAGTTTCCCCAACAGGGTACTTAGCTTTAGTTTGAAGACTTTAGTTCTGAAACTTGAAAATGAAAATTTAAGGGGTCGGCCGACTGGCACTTGCGAACTACTACTGCTTCGGGCACCGCGCGGCAAGAAAGACTAATTAAAATGGCGTTGGCTGCATGTTTTATACCCCTGACGACTGGCGTCATGGAAGAGGAGACAGCAACCAACACAGGACCCAAGACTTTGTTATTCAAGCCGACTGAGGGCAACCTGCCAGCAGATTACCCAAATGTAATGACTACAACAGTGAAACACGAAGAACATTTGATAGTGCAAGGATCCTGCCTGAAACGTAGATATTTCCTGCAGGACTCCATTATGGGGATGTGCAGATAAGCTTCTTTTAAGTCTAGGGTGAATAACCAGGCATCCTTGGCTAGCACAGGGAGAAGATATTGCAGGGTAAGCATCTTGAATTTTGGGACCACCAGGAAGGTGTTGAGAAATGAAAGATCCAGGGTTGGGTGCCAAGCGCCCTCTTTCCTGAGCACCAGGAATAGTCTGGAGTAGAAACCCTGACCTCTTTGTTCTACTGGCACAAGCTGAATAGCTCTGATATTGAGCAGGGAAAGTATTTGGTTTTGAGCCTCTGCCCACTGGTTTGGAGGAAGGTCTAGAAACCGCCTTGGGGATGGCAGTGAATGGAAATAAAATATGTACCCCTGGGATACAATGTTGAGGACCCATCAGTCCTGAGTGATGGACATCCAAGTTTTTTGCATGTAGGGCAAGTTTTCCTCCTAGGCACACAAGCAATTGGGCAAGGCTGGGAAGTAGAGTTGAGAAGTCATTGTGAACTTTTTCTATAGGGAGGTGGCTTACCACTCCATTTTAGGGGTGGGGGAACTCCACTGCTTAGATCTCTGCATACCCTCAGACTGTAGTCTGGGTGGTCTACTTCCCCTGGGTCTTGTCTGAGAAGGCCTGGAGGGGGCTGGAAAGGACCAGTGCTTTGAAGAGCAATGCCTACTGAATCTAGGTGGTTGCACTTTTAAGAATTCTTTAACAGTTTGAATAGATTTAGCTTTTTCTTTCATCTTTCTAAGAACTTCTTCTGCTTTGGTGCCAAACAAACGGTCTTTATTTAAAGGAGCGTCTAGTAATTTGGATTTGACATGATCTGGCATGGTCTGTTCCTTCAGCCAAGCTTGTCTTCTCAGTACAGAGCCAGTGACAGCAGCCCTGCAAGATGCTTCTAGGGCATCAAAACCACATTGCAAAGTATGCTTACTAACTTGGTTTGCAGAATGCATAAGCTCTTGCAAATCTTTATTTTTTGCACAATCTGGAAATATTACCATTTTTTTACTTAATTAGTTCCATAATATGTTGCTGGTACTTCAGCATGCGAAACTGGCAATTCAATGCCCTGATAGCAAGAGTTGCTGAGGTATATACCTTCTTACCATACCTGTCTAAATTTCTGGAATCCCTGTCTGAAAGGGTGGGATTTTTGGCTGCAGTAGCCTTAATACCTTTAGGTCCCTAGAAAATGATCTCTGGATCAGCAGTAGGATTCTTGAAAAGAAACTTGTGGGAATCAGGTACTCTGTAGTACCTGTCAGGTTTCCTAGGGGCCAGAGGTAAGGTGTCTGGAGTAAGACTGGATTCCATGCAAACATCATCCACAACTTCCAGGACAGGGGGTATAGCTAAAGGCCTGTGATGAGGCAGCTCTAAAAATTCTCGGAGTCTCTTTTTGGACTGAGGATAGTCTTGGCATTACCCAACGGAAATGCTCTCTTAAAGTATGCAAGGTTTCACCGAAAGAAAAATCCTCTGGAGGGGAGGCAGATGGAATGGACTCCTCTGTATCTGAATCCTCATATGCTGATAAGGGCATGTCCTGATAATCAGAAAGGTAAGAGTCATTGGACTCCTGGTCTGTAGAATCTGAAGGCAACTGAATTCTTTGTCTCTTAGCAGGGGAAGGCTGGCTTCCCCTAATTAGCGCAATAAGGTCTTCAGCCCTTCTAAGCATTTGTTTTTGTGCCATGGGAACTTGAGCATGCGCTTTGGTCATCTGTTTTCTAGGCATAGTGTGTACTCTGGGCCTAAGAAACTCGGTAGTTCTGGCTAAAAATGAAGTCGTCGGTTTGATTCAACATCAGTAGGATGAAAAATGCTCAGAAGCCGCGGTGCCTGCACAGCTGCTCCAGACCCATCCAAGGTAGAGGCATCGGCTGGTTCCACAGTCGAAGAAGCATCTCTCGGCATACCGGACTCCGAATGGGTCTCGGTAGAAACCTGCGAATCCACAGAAGCAGGCATCAGAGGCTGCAAAGGCACCTCACTGAGTACCGCTGGACTGGCGACTAGCTTAACGGCAGTGTCGCCGGCAGTTTTGGACCTATGCGGTCTGTCTCTGTCTTTATACTTATGTTTTTTCGGAAGATCGGTAGTCGGATGGCTTACTGAAGCCATTTCGGAATACGGAGAAAGTACAGTTGTGTAAACTTACCATAAATGTAGATGTTCGAGCGTATTCACTGTTGCAGTCATTTTGTTTGTGTCTTTCGGCTTTTCCTGGTTAAGGGTCTCCACAGCGGAACTCCGGTCCGCTAATGATTGGCAGTAGATTTTTAAATGCAGAGTTGCCGGCCCTGACGCACAACCTTCAACGAAGGTACGCCCATTCACGCATGTCTCCACACAGAATACGCTCTAGGTAATCTGCTGGCAGGTTGCCCTCAGTCAGCCTGATTAACAAGGTCTTGGGTCCTGCATCGGTTGATGTCCCTTCTTCCATGATGTCAGGTCATCAGGGGTATAAAACATGCAGCCGACACCATTACAACAGTTTTTCTTGCCTCAGATGTCAGGTGCCCCCCAAATGGGGAGCAATATATATATATATATATATATATATATATATATATATATATATATATATATATATATATATATATATATATATATATATATAAAAAATTTAAAACACAAAACATATATCTCCAAACAAAAGCAAATACACCAAAAAGGCTTTTAATCAAAGTAAAAGAAAGGAGAGGTATAGTTAGAGAAAAACAGGGGGCTGGAGGGAGGGTAACCAGGACTGCAACAGTGAATACACTCGAACATCTACATTTATGGTAAGTGTACACAACTGTACTATGTTCTTCGTGTTTCACTGTTGCAGTCATTACATTTGGGTAGAATCCCAAATCTATGGTTGGGAGGATGGATTTATACAGTATTAGGAGCAGCTATAAGGCCTTGCAGGACAGCAGTGGCAAAGCCAGCTCTGGATTTAGAGAAGAGAGGTAAATGGTAATGTTTGGTGAATGCATGAACTGAGCTCCAGGTAGCAGCTTCTAGAATGTCTCTGGTAGGAACCCCTCTGAGAAGGGCTGCAGAAGTAGATGCATTCCTGGTGGAATGAGATCTGATCCCCTTGGGGATAGGTTTACCATGGTGCATATAACAGAAATGAATACAATGGCTTATCCATTTGGAAACAGTCTGCTTTGAAATAGCCTTTCCCTCTGCCCCTGCAGCAAATGCCACCAATAGTTGTTCAGATTGTCTTAGAGATTTTGTCCTGTTTAAGTAGAATCAAAGTTGTCTGTGTACATCCAATGAATGCAGAATCCGCTCACCCTTGTTTTGTGGATTGGGGAAGAAAGTTGGCAGATGAATGGTCTGATTAAGAGCCATACTGGATACCACCTTAGGCATAAAGGATGGATTGGTCCTGAGAACCACCCTGTCCGGATAAAAAATAATGAAAGGCTCCACTGCCATAAGAGCCTGTAATTCTGAAATCCTTCTAGCTGAAGTGACTGCTAAAAGGAAAGCTGTTTTCCAAGAAAGAAATTTTAGGTCCACAGTAGCTGCTGGCTCAAAAGGAGGTAGATTGAGTTTTTCCAAAAGAAAACTGAGGTCCCATGCAAGAGTTGGTGCTCTCCTGGAAGGTCTTACTTTTTTTGGTCCCTCTGAGATACTGCTTTAGCAGAGGATGAGAGAAGAGGGGAGGTTCTATGTTGTAATGAGCTGAAATGGCAAAGGCATGGATTTTTATGGAAGAAAGAGATAGGCCCTTGTGAAGCACCTCAGTTACGTATTGCAGAATCTGAGGAATATTGGGCATTGCTGTGCTTATTCCTTGGGATTGGTTCCAGGCACATAATCTTTTCCATTTGTCAGTGTAAGATTTTCTAGTACTAGGCCTTCTAGCCTCCAAAATGACATCCATCACAGGTTTGCTGAGAGATGCAAAGAGTGAAATTAGTTGAATAGCCTCGCTGCAAGATACAAAGTTTGGAGCTGTGTGTGCAGAATTTGGTAGTTCTGCTGAGAAAGTAGGTAAGGTGTCTGAGGCAGGTGCCACGGAGGAAGGTGTGACACATTGCGCAGGAGTGGGTACCAGTGTTGGCGAGGCCAGTCTGGAGCAATCAGAATCATTTTCGGTTTGTCCTGTCTGACTTTCAGTAGGACTTTGGAGAGCAGAGGCAGAGTGGGAAAAGCATAGAGTGATAGGTTTTTCCAGCTGAATGATAGAGCATCCACTTTCCAAGCTTTTTGTGAAGAATTCTTGTGCAGAATTTGTCCAACTAGTAGTTCTGGGGTGAGGCAAAAAGATCTATGTCTGGCCTCCCCCATTTGCGTGTCAACATGTTTAAAACTTGTAGTTCCAGTTTCCATTCGTGTGGGTCCATAATATTTTTGCTTAGTTCGTCTGCCAGAGTATTTAGCTTTCCTGGCAGGAATTGAGCTTGTAGATGCATTTGATAAGACAAGGTCGTGTTCCACAATGCCATGGCTAGTCTGCAAAGGGGGTAGGAATGTGTACCCCTCCCCCCTGCTTGTTTATGTACCACACGACTGTGGTGTTGTCTGTCTTTACCAGTAGTTGTCCTGGATGAAGGTAGTCCTTGAAGGCTGTCAGAGCATTCTGTACAGCTAGCATCTCTTTCTGATTGATATGTAGGTGCATTTGATTTGGGCTCCATTTCCCCTGAAAGCATTTTACTGCCAGATGCGCCCCCCCACAAGCATAGGCTGATGAGTCTGTAGTTAGGATTTGGGCGGCAGGAGGTGGAGTGAATGGCAGTCCCTTGTTTTGGTGGCAGGCCTCTGCCCACCATAAGAACTCTAGTTGCAGGCAAGGTATAATAGGAATCACTGTTTCCAGGCTGTGACAATGTTGACTCCATAAACTTTTTAGGTACCACTGAAGTTTCCTCATATGCAGTCTTGCATACGGAATTAGAAGAATGCAGGAGGCCATGAATCCCAAGGCTTGCAGAATTTGCCCTGCAGATAGCTGGGTTTTTGTGGCCACTTGTTTGAAGTAAGTCATCAATTGAATTTGCTTTTCTGGTGTAAGGTAAGTCATCTGGGCCAGTTGTATTCAAGCTTGCAGCCAGGAATGTAATTTTTTGAGAGGGTACCAGTTGTGATTTCTTTTCATTTATGGTGTACCCTAGACAAGTTAGAACCCTTTTTACAAATGCCAGATGCTTTAGAAGAGTGTCCTTGTTTTCTGCCTGAATTAGACAATCGTCCAGGTATGGATACATCTAAATATTTCTTTGCCTGCAAAATGCAATTACTGGTGCCAGGCACTTTGTGAAGACCCTGGGCGCAGTAGATAAGCCAAAGGGCAGTGCAGAGAACTGGTAATGCAAGTAGCCTGCTTTGAAGCGGCGGTATCTTCTGCAAGATTCCCTGATTGGGATATGCAGGTAAGCCTCTTTTAAGTCTAGAGTTACCAACCAGGCATCTTTGCCTAGCATAGGTAGTAACTGTTGAAGAGTCAGCATCTTGAATTTTGGAATGTCCAGAAATGCATTCAGAATGGATAAGTCCAGAACTGGACGCCATGATTTGTCTTTTCTGGGTACCAGGAAAGGTCTTGAATAGAAACCTTGTCGCTTTTCCTCTTCTGGTACTGGCTGAATAGCCCCCATATTCATGAGGGACAGAACTTGTTTCTGGGCCTCTGCACTGATTTGGAGGCAGATCTGGCCATCCGTTAGGGATTGGCAACATGTGGAAATGAAATCTGTATCCCTGGGATACTATATTTAAAACCCATTTGTCCTGGGTAATCAGTTGCCAGTTTTGTGCATGAAGTGCCAGTCCCCCCCCCAAAGGGGTGGCCAAAAGGTAAGTGCTTGGTGATTGTAGAGGAAAGTCATTGAGACTGTTTACCATAGGGAGGTGCCTTGCTGCTTCCAGGTTTGGAGGTGGAGGCACCCCATTGTTTTGTTCTAAAAGTTCCTTGTGACTGAAACCTGGAGCCTTTGGAATGTCTGGATTTGACTTGAGTGGCTCTCGAGGGAACTGGAAAGGACCAGTTCTTAGTAGGCCAGTGCCTACTAAATCTGGGTGGCTGCACTTGTAAGAAATCTTTCACAGTTTGCATAGATTTTAGCTTTATCTTCCATCTTTTTTAAAACTTCTTCAGCCTTATTACCAAAGAGACTGTCCTGTTGTAAAGGAGCATCCAACAATTTTGCTTTAACATGGTCAGGCAGATTTTGCTCTTTGAGCCAAGCATGCCTTCTTATCACAGATCCAGTTGCAGCAGCCCTGCAAAAGGCCTCCAAAGAATCAAAACCACATTGCAAAGTATGTTTTCCAATTTGTTCAGCTGAGTGCAATAAATCCTGCAACTCTATTTTCCACACATAATTTTCTGTTTAAGTAGACTCATGACCTGCTGTTGATATTTAAGCATATGAAATTGACAGTTTAAAGCCCTGATTGCCAAGGTTGCAGACGTGTAAACATTCTTACCCCATCTATCCAGCGCCCTGGAACCTCTGTCAGAAGGGGTAGGATTTTTAGCAGTAGAGGCCTTAACGCCCTTGGGACCGTGAGAAATGGTTTCAGGATAAGCAGTAGGTTTTTTGAAAAGGAATTTGTGGGAGTCAGGAATCCTGTAGTATCTGTCTGGCTTACTAGGAGCCGGAAGCAGGGAATCAGGAGTCATACTGGATTCTGAAAAAACATCAACAACAATGTCTAGAACAGGAGGTATAGCCAAAAGCCTATGCTGAGGAAGAAGAAGAAAATCCCTAAGTCTCTTTTTAGATTCAGAGGAACCCTGACTTTCCCAGTGGAAGTGTTCCCTTAAGGTATGTAAAGTTTCTCCAAAAGAGAAATCCTCAGGGGGGAAAGCAGAAGGGATGGAATCTTCTGCATCATAGTCCTCATAAGTAGGTATAGATAAATCCTGTTCAGAAAAAGAATCAAAAGAAATAGAAACCTGATCTGAGGATTCATAGTCAGTGCCTTGCCTAGGCCTCTTAGCAGGAGGGGGATGGCTACCCCTGATCAAGGTAATTAAATCTTCAGCCATTTTGATCACTTGTTTTTTAAACATAGGGGCCTCTACACGTGGCCCAAGCGTCGGTATTTTAGACACAGAAGTAGATTTTGGCCTTAGTTTTGAAGATGGCGTCGGTTTAATATACAAATCTTTAGGCCTGAAAACACCCTCAGAAACCAGTGCTTCCACAGCGGATCCGGACCCATCTAAGGTAGAGACATCCGTGGGTTCAATACTTAAAGCATCTCGAGGCATACCGGATTCCGAATGGGTCTCAGTAGAGGCCTGCGAATCAAAAGTAGTGGGTATCAGGGGCTGCGAAAGCGCCTCATTGAGTACCGGCGAACTGGCGACTGGCTTAGAAGCGTCGTCGTCGGTTTTGGACCTCGACTGTCTGTCTCTGTCTTTTTCTTTGCGTTTTTTAGGTATTCCGGTAGTCTGATTGCTAATCGATAACATTTCTTAATAGTTAAATCTTGAGCCAAAATAGTGAGAAGCAAAAATATACCGAAGTTTAATCGTGCCTTGATTAAATTTAGCACAAAACCGACAGCAAGGCACACTGTGGTCAGGGCCTAGGCAAGGAATACAGTACAAATTAAAATCCTTATGAGATATTTGCTTCCCATAAGTAATGCAACTATTAACTTTTACTGACATCGGTAAGGAGCAAGAAAAAGTTTTCCCAACGGGGTACTTGAATTTTAGTTGAAGACTTCGGTTTTGAAACTCAAAAACGAAAATTTCAGGAGTCGGCCGACCAGCACTTGAACTGCTTCTGCTTCGGGCACCTCGCAGCAAAAATGACTGATGTAATGGCGTTGGCTGCATGTTTTATACCCCTGACGACCTGACGTCATGGAAGAAGGGACAGCAACCGACGCAGGACTTAAGACTTTGTTAATCAGGCTGACTGAGGGCAACCTGCCAGCAGATTACCCAAATGAAATGACTGCAACAGTGAAACACGAAGAACATCAAGAGCGAAAGAATTTAGCGACAAAGATAACCCAACGACGAATGGTTCGGGCGTTAAACAAGGCACAAAACCGACAGCAAGGGACGTCGTGGTCTGGGCCTAAACAGGTGACGCAGTAAGAATGAAAATCTCTGTGAGGTATTTGCTTTCCACAGCCAAGACAATTGTTAACTTTTTCTGACATTGGTTAGAGCAAGAAAAAAGGATCCCCAATGGAGTACTTAGCTTTAGATGACTTCAGGATGATTAACTCTAAAATGAAAATTTCAGGTAGAGGCAGACCAGCACTTGCGGACTGCTTCTACTTCGGCCTCCTCCTCGGCAAGAAAGACTTATGTAATGGTGTCGGCTGCCTGTTTTTATACCCCTGATGAACTGACATCAAGGAAGAAGCGAAAGCATCCGACGCAGAAATACTAAGACTCTGGTATTCGGGCTGACTGAGGGCTACCAGCAGGCAGATAACCCACGTGTGATGACTGCAACAGTAAAACACGAAGAAAGTACAGTTTTGTACCTGCATAGATGTTCGAGTGTTCACACTGCTGCAGTCATTACACTTGGTTTATCCTGCCGTCAGGCAGTCCAGCAGTCAGCCCGAATTCCAAAGTCTTGGTCCGGCTTCGGTTGCGTTCGCTTCTTCCCTGACGTCAGTGCGCCAGGGGTATATAAGATGCATCCGACGCCATTTTCTTCAGTTTTTCTTGCCCCAGATGTCAGGTGCCCCCAAATAGGTAGGCAATACACATTGCTAATCAAAAATATACAATAAAAACAATACCTTCAGTTACCAGCAATTACACACCAAATATTGTATAGGATAGAAAGGTATAGATAAGTCTAGCTAGTTCAGAGGGGATAGAGGGAGGGTAACCTGGACTGCAGCAGTGTGAATACTCGAACATCTACATTTATGGTAGGTACAAAACTGTACTATGTTCATAGTGTTACACTGCTGCAGTTATTACACTTGGGTAGAATCCGAAAGCTGAGGTTGGGTGGCTGGTCTATAAAGAGTTAGGAGTGGCTATGAGGCAAATCCTGCTCTGGATTTAAGAGTAAAGAGGCAGGTGGTAATGCTTGGTAAAGGTGTGCACTGAACTCCAAGTTGCAGCCTCCAAAATTTCCTTGGTAGGTACTCCTCTGAGAAAGGCTGTTGAAGTGGCTGTTGCCCTGGTGGAATGTGGCCTAATGTTATTTCGGACTGATTTTCCATGCTGTGTGTAGCAGTACCAAATGCAGTGTCCTATCCATTTGGATATAGTCTGCTTTGAGATAGCCTTGCCCTGTGATCCTGCAGCATATGCTACAAACAGTTGCTCAGTTTTCCTGAAAGCCTTTGTTTTGTCCAAGTAGAAGTGTAGCTGCCTGTGTATGTCCAAAGAATGCAGAAGTTTCTCCCCTTTATTTTGGGGGTTTGGATAAAAAGCTGGCAAATGAATGGTTTGGTTAAGAGCCACACTAGATACCACCTTTGGCATAAAAGTAGGGTTTGTCCTTAAAGATACCCTGTCCTGATGAAAAATTATAAAAGGTTCCACTGCCATTAATGCCTGTAGCTCTGAGACTCTTTGTGCTGAAGTTACTGCCAGGAGCAGAGCTGTTTTTCATGATAAAAATTTTAGAATCGCTGTATTGGCTGGCTCAAAAGGTGGTAGGGTCAGTTTTTCCAAAACGAAATTGAGGTCACAAGTTGGGGTTGGTGCTCTCCGGGGCGGTCTTATGTTTTTAGCCCCTCTGAGGTACTGCTTTAGCAAGGGATGAGAGAATAATGGAGGATCAGTGTTGTAATGTGCTGAAATGGCACAAGCATGGATCTTAATTGATGAGAAGGATAGGCCTCTGTCCAGCATCTCAGTTAAGTATTGTAAAATCTGAGGAATGTTTGGAACAAGAGGGTCAAGGCTTTGAGCCTGGTTCCAGGTGCAGAATCTCTTCCATTTTTCTCAGTAATCTTTCCTGGTGCTAGGCCTCCTGGCCTCCAAAATGACATCCATAATAGCTTTAGAGAGAGGTGTTGTCTGTTTGACTAATGTATCTGCCATGCAGCCAGGTTTAGGGTTTTGAGCTGACCGTGCAGGATCTGATTATTTTGTTGAGTCAGAAGGTGTGGAATTTGAGGCAAAATCCATGGTGGGCCTTGAGCCAAGTTCCTTAAGATCGGGTACCAGTGCTGGCGTGGCCAGTCTGGAGCAATCAGGATCATCTCTGTTTTTTCTTGTCTGGCTTTTAGGAGTACCTTTGAAAGGAAAGGCAGTGGAGGGAAGGCATAAACTTTTAGGTTTTTCCAGCTGAACAGAAGAGCATCCACTTTCCATGCTTGTTTGTGATAAGTCCTTGTGCAGAATTTTTGTAGTTGGCAATTCAGTGGAGAGGCAAAAAGATCTATGTCTGGGCATCCCCACTTTTGTGTTACCATGCTGAAGATTTGTGGATTCAATTTCCATTCGTGAGGGTCCACGATATTTCTGCTTAGGTCGTCTGCAAGAATATTTTTCTTTCCTGGCAGGAATTGTGCTTGCAGGTGAACTTGATACGTTAGAGCTGTGTTCCACAAGGTCATGGCTTGCCTGCATAGGGGATAAGAATGAGTGCCCCCTTGCTTGTTTATGTACCACATTACTGTGGTGTTGTCTGTCTTTAGTAGTAATTGTCCTGGATGTAGAAGGTCCTTGAAAGCTGTTAGGGCATTCTGAACAGCCAACATCTCTTTTTGATTGATGTGAAGATGCATCTGGTCTGTGGTCCACTTGACCTGAATGCATTTTCCTGCCATGTGTGCTCCCCCAAGTGTAATCCGAAGCATCTGTTGTTAGAGTTTGCCTGGCTGTGGGTTGGGTAAAAGGCTGACCCTTGTTTAGGTGACATGCCTGTGCCCACCATCAAAACTCCTGTTGTAGGCAGGGAATCATTAGTATTACTGCTTCTAAACTGTGAGAGTGTTGAGTCCAAACACTTTTCTGGTACCATTGTAATTTCCTCATATGCAGTCTGGCATATGGTATTAGTAGTATGCAAGATGCCATGGAATCCCAGGGCCTGCAGAATTTATCTTGCAGGGAGATGGGATTTTCTTGCCAGCAACTGAAAATATTGAGTTAGTTGAACTTGTTTGTCTGGCGTGAGGTAAGCTGTCTGGGCCGTTGTATTTAAGCTGGCACCAAGGAATATAATCTGTTGCGAGGGCACTAGTTTTGACTTCTTTTCGTTTACTGTGTACCCAAGAGAAATTAGCAACCTTTTTGCAAACGCCAGATGCTGTAGAAGAATGTCCTTTGTCTCTGCTTGAATGAATTCCTTTTTGTCTGCAAAACGCAATTACTGGTGCCAGGCACTTTGTGAAGACCCTGGGTGCAGTAGATAAGCCAAAGGGCAGTGGAGAGAATTGGTAGTGCATTGTACCAGCTTTGAATCTGAGGTATCTTCTGCAATTTTGTCTGATAGGGACATGCAGGTATGCCTCTGAGTTCCTGAGTAACAAGCCAAGCCTTTTGGCCCAGCATGGGTAGAAGCTGCTGTAATGTCAACATTTTGAATTTTGGAATATCCAGGTAAGTATTCAGAACTGAAAGGTCTAGTATGGGCCTCCAAGCCTTGTCCTTTCTGGGGACCAGGAAGAGTCTTGAGTAAAATCCTTGTCCTTGTTCCTGTTGTGGTACTTTTTGAATAGCTCGCATGTCCATGAGGGCTGAAATTTGTTTTTGTGCCTCTGCCCATTGATTTTGTGGCAGGTCTGGCATTCCTTTTAGCCTTGGTAAAGTATGAAATTGGAATCTGTAACCTTGAGACACAATATCCAGGACCCATTTGTCTTGGGTGATTGTTTGCCAGTTTTGAGAAAAAAGTGCTAGTTTTCCCCCCAAGAGGGCTTCCAAAAGGGGCGTGCGTGACTGTTTCCTGTAGGATTGAGACTTGTCCTCACCACCTTTTGGGGTAGAGGTGCCCCACTGTCATTGTCTGTTTGAGTCTTGGGGTTGAGATCTGCCTCTTGGGCATCTGTATCTGCCTCTCTGTGGCCTGTCTGACACTGGAAAGGACCAATTCTTTGTTGGCCAATTTCTGCTAAACCGAGGTGGCTGTACCTGTAAGAAATCCTTGACTGTTTGCATAGATTTAGCTTTATCCTCCATTTTCTTTAACACCTCTTCTGCCTTAACACCAAACAAAGTATCATGCTGTAAAGGAGCATCCAATAATTTTGCCTTAACATGATCAGGTAAACTTTGTTCTTTTAACCAAGCATGTCTTTGAATCCTAGAACCTGTAACTGCGGCTCTACAAGAGGCCTCTAAAGAATCAAAACCACATTGCAGAGTATGTTTTCCCACCTGTTCAACTGCATACAATAAATCCTGCATTTCTTTACAATCAGGAGCTTCTGTGCTTTCAAGCATTTTCTGTTTTAACTGAGCCATTAAATATTGTTGGTACTTAAGCATGTGAAACTGGCAATTTAAAGCTCTTACTGCTAAAGTTGTAGAAGTGTATACTTTCTTCCCCCATCTATCCAAAGCTCTGGAATCTCTGTCAGAGGGTACTGGATTTTTTGCAATGGAAGCCTTAACCCCTTTTGGACCCTGGGAAATAGTTTCTGGATCAGCAGAAGGGTTTTTTGTAAAGAAACTTGTGAGAGTCGGGGACTCTATAATACCCATCTGGCTTGGCTGGAGCAGGGGGCAAAGAGTCAGGAGATAAACTGGATTCAGAGAACACATCATTCACAATATCTAGCACAGGTGGAATAGCCAGGGGCCTGTGTTGAGGCAATAAGAGGAAATTCCTGAGCCTTTTCTTGGATTCTGAATAATCCTGGCTTTCCCAATGGAAATGCTCCCTCAAGGTATGTAAAGTTTCCCCAAAATAATAATCCTCAGGAGGAGAGGCTGAAGGGATAGATTCTTCAGCATCAGAGTCCTCATAGGGGGGTAGAGAGTATTCCTGGTCTGAAGAGGAATCAGAGGAAATGGAAACCTGATCAGAGGAGTCATAGTCTGTATCCTGCCTAGGCCTTTTCTCAGGAGGGGGATGGGAACCCCTGATTAGAGTAATGAGGTCTTCGGCCATTTTAAGCATCTGTTTCTTAGGCATGGTGGACTGTCCAGGAGAATGCTGTACTTGTTTCTTTGAATTTAATGGTGCCTTTGTCTTGGCTGTTGTTTTAATGGTAAGTTGTGAACGACTGAAAACACCATCAGAAGCCGATGCCTGCTCAACGGCTCCAGACCCATCTGAGGGATTAGTTTCCGTAGGCCCAATACCTTTTAGTTATGTACTTACCATAACTTTAGATGTATGGGATCCATCTCGCCTACATTCTCTACAGATGGGTTCGGAGCCGATCCTCGGCTCCGACTCGGCTGCTATGCAATAGAACACAGTCTCTTATTGGCTGAGTTACCTCGTATCCCAGAATGCACCACTACTGCTTCCCCAGATCTTGTTTGTCCGCACACATGCACACAGAAATAGACTATTGTTATAACATTCCCAGGTCTTTCAAGAGAGGAAAGAAGTTTAATTTCGGATCGTCCGGTCTCTCCTGGTCTACGAGGCAGGGGGAAGGAGGGTGGGTTATTAGGAATGTAGGCGAGATGGATCCCATACATCTAAAGTTATGGTAAGTACATAACTAAAAGATGTAACGTGATCCTATCTCGCCTACATTCTCTACAGATGGGACAGCGTCCCTAGCACCTAATTCCTGGGTGGCTCACTGGAAAACACTCCTGAGAACCGTGGAACCGAAGGAAGCTCGACCCCTAGATGCCACATCCAATTTGTAGTGAGAAATAAAGGTGTGTGAAGAAGACCACGTAGCAGCCGCACAAATGTCACTAATAGAGAGCTTGGAATGAAAGGCTGCCGAAGTGGCCATAGCCCTAGTAGAATGAGCTTTCACTGGAACTATAAGCTCCTTATTTGAAATGAGATAAATATAACTGATACATTCTCTGATCCACTTGGCAATAGTGACTTTTGTGACGGCTTTGCCTAATTTACTATCTGAAAAGGACACAAACAGTTGATCTGATTTTCGTGCTTGGTGTGTCCTATCCAAATAGAAACGTAATTGTCTGTGTACGTCCAAGCTGTGAAACGTATATTCAGCTCTGTTCGAATACTTAGGGAAAAAGAATGGTAGTTCCAGTGATTGTTGTAAACAAAAGTTAGAACAAACCTTTGGTATAAAGGATGGGTTTGGTCTAAGAGATACTCTATCCTTGTGAAATACCAGGTATGGTGGTTTGACACATAGGGCTTGAAGTTCTGAAACTCGCCTGGCTGATGTAATAGCAACTAGAAGAGCAGTCTTCCAAGAAAGAAATTTTAAATCACAGGTTGCTGCCGGCTCAAAGGGAGATGAGGTTAATGCACCTAACAGCACGTTAAGGTCCCATGGTGGTGCAGGTTGAGATATAGGGGGTTGTAGAAGCCAAGCTCCTTTAATAAAAGCTTTGCACAACTTGTTGCTCATTAAAGGTGGTTCTACGCTCTCATGAAAATTGGAAATAGCAGCCAATTGCACTTTGATGGTAGACACCGAGCAACCTTGGTTGAACAGGGAAGCTAAAAACTTCAGTACCTCTGACACCGAGGCTGTCATAGGGTCTAATCCTCGGAGTTGGGCCCAAATAGCAAACCTCTTCCATTTACTGCTATACATCTTTTTAGTAGAAGTCTTGTGGGCCGAAGACAAAATATGCATGACTTCAGGGGCGAAAGAATGGCTCCTAACTATGGTTGGAAGAGGAGTAGCCAAGCTGCTAACTTCAATGAATGGAGGGACTGATGGAGCTGTCCTGACTGATGCGTCAAAAGGTCCGGAACTTGGTCCAGGAACCAGGGACCCTCCAATGCATATTTGTGAAGAAAGGGGAACCAGACTTGACGAGGCCAGTATGGGGCGATTAATATCATTTTGCTTCCCAAGCGAATCGCCTTCTGAATCACCTTGGGGAGAAGGGGAACCGGTGGAAAGGCATATAGCAGACCGGGGGGCCAAACGTGGACTAGAGCGTCTTTGGGGATCTCCCCCGGAACTGGGGTGAGAGTGAAGAAGTGCTGGCATTTCGCGTTGAGGGGACTTGCGAAGAGATCGCAACAAGGAACTCCCCATCTCGTGAAAATCTGCGCTACCACTCTGTCGTTCAAGGACCACTCGTGAGGGGAGAGAATAGTTCTGCTCAGTCTGTCGGCTATCACGTTGGATTTCCCCGGAATGTGCGTTGCCACTAGGAAACGCTTGGTAGCAATCGCCCAATCCCATACCTTCATGGCCTCTCTGCAAAGGGGATAAGACCTGGTCCCTCCTTGCTTGTTTAAGTACCAGACTACCGACATGTTGTCGGACTGAATGGCAATCGTACCCTGGGGGAGGTGATCGTGCAGTGCTTGCAACGCTAAAAGCACCGCCCTCACTTCCAGGATATTGATGTGGAGAAGACTCTTGTCGGTGTGCCACGTGCCTTGGACCGACCTGTCCAGATAACGTCCCCCCCACCCTGTCTGGGAGGCGTCCGTAGTCAACGTGGCAGAGGGAAGTGGGGGAACGAAGGGTCGCCCTAGATTCAGGTTGGAGGAAAGAAGCCACCAACGAAGATCCTGTTTGCACGTCTCTGTGATCAATATGTGGTGACTGAGGGGAAGGTCTTGATAAGACCACTGGACTGATAGGAGCCACTGGAGTATCCTCATATGCAACCTTGCCAAGGGGACCAGAAAAATGGTGCCTGCCATGGAACCCAACAGCTGCAGGACCATTCTCGCTGGAGCACGACGTCTGAGGAGTAATGCCTGAACCTGAAACTGGAGCGTTGCTATCCTTTCCGCAGGAAGATAGACTCGCATCTGCCTTGAGTCTATTTCTGCACCAGTAAACAGAATACACTGAGATGGCAGCAATACAGATTTTGACCAATTGAAGGTGATTCCTAAGGAGTTGAGAAATAAACAACAAAAGGAACTGCTAAAAGACTCCAACCACGACTATGTCAGCAGAAAAACGGATGTAGCCCCACACCACAGTAGAGTCCAGTACTCGAGACAAGGTTCAGGCCAAACGTATTTATTCCAAAACTGACAGTTCTCCAGACATTAACGCCTTAGTTAAAGACAACACATTGCGTTTTCGTTCCTAATAGACTTCATCAGAAAAAAACAATGCATCCATTACTATACTTATATATATACCTATCAATTAGCCATAATTATATTCAATTAACATTCATTATTGTGCTTAAAGCAGAAGTACCAAACACTAAGAACTAAAACACAATCAATTCCTTGATACAAAGTAAGATTATCTTGCAATTGTTAAAATTAAAATATATATATATATATGTATAAATATTGTTTAAAATATTATTTAAAATACAAACTTATTATATAAATATATGTATATAAATATGTGTAATTAATTAAAAACTGCAACATTATACATATATTACTTAAAAATATAAAAGCATGAATATTTTATTATATTACTAATGAGGATCAAATGCATGTCAAGTAGCACTTAAAAAGGCATGAGAAATAAATGTGTATATATTTCCAGTATATAAATAGGGAGGTAAAATTGATTATTTTAATATTGATTAATACATTAAAACATAAATAAAACTTTAATTCCTTTGTTTAGGAGAGACAATTCTAAATTCATAATGCATATATGTCCAAAAACAGTGCAGGGAGGGCCTCTAGTGGCAAAAGCTGGTATATATTTATTATTATAACTTTGCTGCTCTTAATTTCAATAAGGGTAATATAGTGATATTGTCATTTAGCCCTGGATATTTGTCAGCATTTAATGCTATTTGCCACCATAGTTCTCTGTATTCAATTCTGGTTTCCCAGGGTCCCCCCGAATGTCCATTTGTATATGTTCTATTATTAAAAACTTGAATTTATACTCTTTACAAACTTTGCTATGTTTATATAGAGCATTGCTCTCTTTCTTGACAGAAATTTCATAATTATGTTCATAGATACGTTTTTTCAAAGCCCTTTCGGTTTTACCAACATAGAAAGCCTCACATTTTTCACAAAAGGCAAGATATACTATCCCTTGTGTGTCACAGTTGAAATATTCTGGGCTAATTATCATTTTATTTCTACTTGGTATATAATGTCCTTCTCCATTTAATATATAACAACATTGAGCACAATGCCCACACTTGTAAGTGCCCTTCTTATTATTGTTTCTAGTAGTGACCTTTTTCTTGCTTTCCAAAATATTCCCCATGTTTCTAGAATTCCTACAAATTATTTTTTTAGGGATATTCGATATACTTTCTATATCAGAAAGTGCCACAAACCTCTCCCATTCTTTAAGGAATATTCTACTTATTCCTCTATTTATACCATTGTATTCTAATACTAATGCTTGTGTATGCTCTTCGGTCCTATTGTTGCTAGTACTCATAGCCCCTACCGGTGAATTTACTGTTCTGTTTCCCTGTCCTTTGTATATAGGTTGAAATCTATCCTTTCTTCCTTCATTCACTTCCATCCTTATTTGTTCCACAAATTCCTTGGGGTAGCCTCTTTCCCAAAACATCCTTTTTAAAAAATCACATTCATTTTTAAAATCTTCCTCCAAACTTGTCATGCGGCTACCCCTAACTAATTGTCCTTTAACAATACTTTTTTTACAGTGTTTAGGATGTCCACTAGTATAATGCAGAAAGGAGTTACAGTATGTGGGTTTCCTATATACTTTCGATTGATAACATCCTTCCCTTTTATAAAACTCAACGTCCAAATATATCAAACTACATTCTGACACTTGGTGTGTAAAGCTAAGAAAATTAGTGGTGGAGTTCAAATATTCTAGGAAGTCCACTAATTTCTCTCTGCCAGCAGTCCAGAGAATGACTATATCATCCAAAAACCTTCTATACATAATCCAACATTCTTTATAGATAGAGTTAAGGATGTATTTTTCTTCCCATGATGCCAAAATGAGATTAGCATATGTGGGGGCACAAGCTGCCCCCATAGCCACTCCCTTGATCTGCTGGAAGAACTCCCCTTTAAAATAAATGAAATTGTTACTTAGGACTAAATCCATGAGCCAAAGGCATGCTAATTTGTCATTCCTATTCATACCTTCATATGCAAATATTATATCCTCCAATATATTTTTCCCCTCTTCATGAGGTATGGAGGAAAACAAATCCACAATATCAATTGTTAGGAATAGCATATTTTCATCCCATGCACATTTATTTAAATTGTTTAATAGCTCCCAGGAATCTTTCAAAATGCTCGTTCTTCCAGTCCATATCGATTTCAATTTGAGATCTACATATTTAGCCAAGGTCTGGGTTTTAGAGCCTTCAGCTGACACTATAGTTCTTAATGGGGGGTCGGAAGGGTCCTTGTGGATTTTCGGAATCCCGAAAATAACTGGGATCTTAGGTTTATCTACTTTCAAAAATCCATAACTGCTGGGACTAATTAACCCTTCCTGTAGCATATCATATAAAGCTGTATCAATACTGTGGTAGGCTATGTTAATCTCATTTTTGGAGACTATACTATAACTATTTTCATTCCATAATAGCATATACATTTTGCTATCATAAAGAATATAGTCCATAAAAATGATCCCCCCTCCCTTGTCTGGCTTCATTACTCTTATTTCTTTATTATTCTTGATCTCATATAAAAGGTCCTTTTCTTTCTTGGTTAAATTATTATGATACTTGTTGTTATAACGCATCTTCCTAACTTCTTTCTCAACCACTTTTTCTAAATTCTTTATTTGAGGATGTAATGGTGGATTGTATATACTTTTTCTCTTCAGTACATTGCAATCCACCCCATTTCCTTTTCTGTTGTTATTAGTATTAGGCCACATTACATTAAAATTCACTTTCCTCAAAAATAACTTTATATCAAGAAGACTTTTGGCCATATCTCCATTACTGTTGGGTATAAACTTTAAACCCTTAGAAAAAAGTGTGAAATGCCCTTTCTCCACATTTAAACTACTAAAATTATAAATGCTAAAATGATTCCAAGTTAGGCAGTGATCATCAATGAATATACCTGTATTACTGTATGGGAGATCCGGGTTGGGGTTTAATAATATTTCCCCCTCCCCCTTCTGCCTCCCCTCCACTGAAAATTTCCATTATATGGACCCTGCTTATTGATTAAGCGTTCGGATCTTTGTAAGGGTGGAAAGGCCTCATCATATTCCCTATTTCCTACTCCAAAGTGTTCTTCTGCTCCATCCTGTTCAATTATTTCCACTTCTTCAATACCATCACTGGGGTCAACATGCAAATTCCCATAAGTTCTATGTGGCCCCTGGGGTTTTGGGTAACTATTATCAGTATTATAATCATGTAAATCTCTCCCTAATTTTTTAATCTTTCTTTGTATGAGATCATAACACCTCTGTTCAACATTTTTCCTAATATTAAAATACTTAGATTTCTCTTCCTGCACACTAAACAATAAGTCTTTATGGATGCATTGGTCCAATATTTCTATATCATTCTGTATACCATCCATTATTCTCACATTTTCTTTAATAATCAATTTTAACATGTCCAAACCACATTTATTAAAAACATCAACCAACTCTTTGTAATAAATAGAACCATACATAACATTGTTGGGAAACTTAAAAACCCTTAGGCCCTTAGGCACTATTCCTTTCCCAATACATTCATGCAAATATTCATTTTCTATTACCAATGCTCTATATTTATACATTGAGTTGCTTAAATTATTCAATTTTTGCTTATAAGTCCCATTCACAAAATTGGACCCACTAGAATTTTTGACTGAAAAATCAATACTGGGTTTGGAGCTTAACCATTCCATATTGTTAATGGTTACATTTGAAGCTCCTATATGATTCACAGTACCTGGATTGTCCTCAGTATCACCATTGCTACTGTTACGTTCCTCTCTCCCCTGTCGACTAGGGAAACCATCCGCAAATAATCGGGGCGTAGCACTAGGATGAAAAGAAATGTCTCCTTCAGGGTCGCCGATCCTATTCACTCGATCAATAAGCTCTCCCTGTCCTCGTCCCCTTCCATGATGGCCGTCACCAAAACAACGCTGGTTATTACGACGCTGTGATCCATTCCTGTCCAAAAGGGCCTGGCTGAGTGGTGTTAAAATGTTTATAAGCTCCGTAAGTTGTCCAACCAATTTGCGCATGCCCCCTACGTCATCGGAACTACGCGACTCCACCGTGGAGGAGCTGTCCATCTCGCTCCTCAAAACGCCAAGAAATAAACAACAAAAGGAACTGCTAAAAGACTCCAACCACGACTATGTCAGCAGAAAAACGGATGTAGCCCCACACCACAGTAGAGTCCAGTACTCGAGACAAGGTTCAGGCCAAACGTATTTATTCCAAAACTGACAGTTCTCCAGACATTAACGCCTTAGTTAAAAACAACACATTGCGTTTTCGTTCCCAATAGACTTCATCAGAAAAAAACAATGCATCCAATACTATACTTATATATATACCTATCAATTAGCCATAATTACATTCAATTAACATTCATTATTGTGCTTAAAGCAGAAGTACCAAACACTAAGAACTAAAACACAATCAATTCCTTGATACAAAGTAAGATTATCTTGCAATTGTTAAAATTAAAATATATATATATATATATATATATATATATATATATATATATATATATATATATATGTATAAATATTGTGTGGGCATTGTGCTCAATGTTGTTATATATTAAATGGAGAATGACATTATATACCAAGTAGAAATAAAATGATAATTAGCCCAGAATATTTCAACTGTGACACACAAGGGATAGTATATCTTGCCTTTTGTGAAAAATGTGAGGCTTTCTATGTTGGTAAAACCGAAAGGGCTTTGAAAAAAACGTATCTATGAACATAATTATGAAATTTCTGTCAAGAAAGAGAGCAATGCTCTATATAAACATAGCAAAGTTTGTAAAGAGTATAAATTCAAGTTTTTAATAATAGAACATATACAAATGGACATTCGGGGGGGACCCTGGGAAACCAGAATTGAATACAGAGAACTATGGTGGCAAATAGCATTAAATGCTGACAAATATCCAGGGCTAAATGACAATATCACTATATTACCCTTATTGAAATTAAGAGTAGCAAAGTTATAATAATAAATATATACCAGCTTTTGCCACTAGAGGCCCTCCCTGCATTTTTTTGGACATATATGCATTATGAATTTGGAATTGTCTCTCCTAAACAAAGGAATTAAAGTTCTATTTATGTTTTAATGTATTAATCAATATTAAAATAATCAATTTTACCTCCCTATTTATATACTGGAAATATATACACATTTATTTCTCATGCATTTTTAAGTGCTACTTGACATGCATTTGATCCTCATTAGTAATATAATAAAATATTCATGCTTTTATATTTTTAAGTAATATATGTATAATGTTGCAGTTTTTAATTAATTACACATATTTATATACATATATTTATATAATAAGTTTGTATTTTAAATAATATTTTAAACAATATTTATACATATATATATATATATTTTTTTTTTAATTTTAACAATTGCAAGATAATCTTACTTTGTATCAATGAATTGATTGTGTTTTAGTTCTTAGTGTTTGGTACTTCTGCTTTAAGCACAATAATGAATGTTAATTGAATGTAATTATGGCTAATTGATAGGTATATATATAAGTATAGTATTGGATGCATTGTTTTTTTCTGATGAAGTCTATTGGGAACGAAAACGCAATGTGTTGTTTTTAACTAAGGCGTTAATGTCTGGAGAACTGTCAGTTTTGGAATAAATACGTTTGGCCTGAACCTTGTCTCGAGTACTGGACTCTACTGTGGTGTGGGGCTACATCCGTTTTTCTGCTGACATAGTCGTGGTTGGATTCCTAAGGAGTTGCCTAGAGTGATAGTGGCTGCTAGAGTTTCCAAGAGTAGATGCCTGGAGGTGGCAGTTAGGAGCCAGTCGTCTAGGTATGGAAACACCTGGAATCCTAGACTTCTCAGGTGAGCAGTCACCACCGCCAAACATTTGGTGAACACCCTGGGGGCTGTGGTGAGACCAAAGGGCAGTGCTCGGAACTGGAAATGACTGTCTCCTAGGCTGAAGCGTAAGTGTCTCCTCGACGCCTGATCTATCAGAATATGATAGTAGGCGTCTTTGAGATCTATGGAGCACATCCAAACACCTTTCTCCAAAAGCGGGAGAATGGATTGCAAAGTGACCATCCGAAATTTGGACTTTTTCACAAATCGGTTTAACTTGCTGAGATCCAAAATGGGCCTCAAGTCCCCGGTCTTTTTTGGTACCAAAAAGAATCTCGAGTAAGTCCCTGATCCGGCCTGGTCTGCGGGGACAGGTTGGATGACTCGTTTTTGAAGCAGCTTCGATATTTCGCTGGCTGCATGATCCCGTTGACTGGTGGGGGGGGGTTGAGAAAAGGGAATGGTGTAACCTCCGGCGATGATTCGAAGCACCCATTGGTCCTGAGTGATATTTTCCCAGGCCTTTAGGTGTCTCGAAAAACGACCCCCAACTGGCTCCGGAGCTGCACAGTCGGGTATTCCTTCAGGGATGCTGGAAGTAGGAGGAGC
Source organism: Protopterus annectens (assembly GCF_019279795.1). Taxonomy (NCBI): domain Eukaryota; kingdom Metazoa; phylum Chordata; order Ceratodontiformes; family Protopteridae; genus Protopterus; species Protopterus annectens. The sequence goes on along the minus strand of NC_056731.1, from coordinate 640,061,044 downwards.
CACGAAAGGACTCGCGGTCTCCAGTGTTGCGGGGGCCTCCGCCGCCTCTGGGACGGCGTCTCCCTGAAAAATTTCCCCCTCCTCTGCCTCTAGAAGGGGAATCGCTCTGCTGTGACAAGTAAGGCTTTTGAGACTTACGGAACCACATTTTCCCTCCTCTTCGAGCCTTGGGATAAGGTCTGAAGGGAGTGGAAAACCGGGCCCCTACGGCAGATAAAGTCTTACCCTCCTGTTCGCAGCGAGTCAATGTGTCCTTTACCTTGGGTCCAAACAGTGAGGACCCATCAAAGGGGGCGTCGGCAAAGGAAGACTTAAAGGCCTCCGCAAAGTGACACAGGCGTAGCCAGGCTTGTCTCCGTAGAGCAACACCTGTTCCAGCCGCTCTGCTCGCTCCTTCGGCTGCATAAGAAATGAGCCTCATGGACGAGTTGGATAATGAGGACAGGGTAGCCAACTGGGAGTTAACAGTCTGGGCCAACTGCTCAGGTAAGTTACCAGAGAGGGTATCTGAAAGCTCCTTGACCAGATCCCTCTGCAGTCTCGTGAAATGCGTCAAGTAGTTCAGAGACCTTAATGTAAAGGCCGCTGAAGAAAGGGTACGCTTGCCATACCGATCCATGCTCCTAGACTCCTTATTAGGAGGATGGACGGACGTTGAAGCCTCTGCCACATCTTGCTGGGTGGCAGATGCCACCACCATGGCATCTACAGCCACGCCTTTCGAGAGAAAGTCCTTATCCGGGGGAGCCGAAAGGAATTTATTGGGGCGAGCTGGCACCGGTTCAACAAAATCCGGGTGTTCCCACGCCCTTTGAGAGATCAAATCCAGAAGCTCATCGAAGGGCGGAGACACCCAGGAGGCGGAGGGCTGAGCCCCGAAGGCCTTGAGGAAAACCGACTCCTCAGCAGAAGGGGGTTTGGACTGCCAGTCGCCTCGTTGCTTAAGGATCTCCAAGATGTCTGCAAAGGAGACATCATCCGAGGACGACTTGGGGGACCCTTCCTCATCATCGAGGTCGGTATCCGAGGTGAGAGACTCATCAGGGGAGTCGACGTGCTTCCTCTTACACTGTTTCTTCCTCGGAGGTTCCTCCGAAAGCGTTTCAGAGGGACCTCCAGGAAGAAGGGAAAGTACAGTTTTGTACCTACCATAAATGTAGATGTCCGAACTGGATAGCATCTGCAGTCATAACAAATGGGTTGTCCTGTCGTCAGGCAGCCCTTCGGTCGGCCGGATTCCAAAGTCTGGGTCCGGCTTCGGCTGATGTCGCACTTCACCCGACGTCATCTCTGCTGGTCTTCGGGTATAAAGGCATCAGCCAACGCCATTTTCCTCAGTGTTTCTTGCCCCAGATGCCAGTTGCCCTCTTGGAAAGCTAAATTTTGGATGAATGCCAATGTTTTCAAAAAAAAGGTAGAAGGCAAACACAAAAAATAAGCATGTATGTACATATATACAAACAAATACACCATAAGAGACTCCCTCCCAGCTAGCTATTAGGAGGGTAAATACCCTAGGAATACCACAGAGGGGAAGGAGGGAGGGTAATCCTGACTGCAGATGCTATCCAGTTCGGACATCTACATTTATGGTAGGTACAAAACTGTACTATGTCCTTCATGGATGCATCTGCAGTCATAACAAATGGGTAGAATACCATAGCCAACTAGGGGTGGAGGAAGAAAAGTTATGGTGTAGTTAGGATCCCTTGCAGTACAGCAGTGGCAAACCCTGCTCGGGATCTAGAGTATAGAGGTAAATTATAATGCTTGGCAAATGTATGCACGGAGGTCCAAGTAGCCGCCTCAATAATGTCCTTGGTTGCCACTCCTCGTAAGAAAGCTGTGGTAGTGGCTGTAGCCCTTGTAGAATGAGGTCTTATGTTCTGTGGAATTGGTTTTCCATGGTAGGAGTAACAGAATCTTATGCAATTTCCTATCCATTTGGAGATTGTCTGTTTGGAAATTGCTTTTCCTTCCCTTCCTGTTGCATAGGCTACTAAAAGCTGGTCAGTTTTTCTGTTGCCTTTGGTTCTGTCCAGGTAGTAGCGTAACTGCCTATGTACATCCAAGGTATGCAGTAGTCTTTCTCCACTGTTCTGTGGATTGGGAAAGAAGGTAGGTAGGTGGATTGCCTGGTTTAAAGACACTCTGGATACCACCTTAGGCATAAATGTAGGATTAGTTCTCATGGACACCCTATCTTGATGGAAGATTAGGAAGGGTTGCACTGCCATTAAGGCCTGTAGTTCAAACCCTCCTTGCTGAAGTAATTGCCAGTAGGAAAGCAGTTTTCCATGATAGGTGTTGCAGATCTGCTGTTGCTGCTGGTTCAAACGGAGGGAGTGTCAACTTTTCTAGCACAAAGTTCTAAGTCCCATGCTGGTAATGGTGGTTTCCTAGGAGGTTTTACATTCTTGATCCCTCTGAGGAACTGCCTGAGTAGAGGATGCGAAAAGACAGGTGGATCGTAGCTGTATTCTGCTGAAATAGCTGATGCATGTATCTTGATGGAGGAATAGGACAGGCCTGTATGTAGAAGCTCTGCCAAGTACTCCAGGATGTTAGCAATATCTATGTTCGACACATCTTTTCCTTTTTCAGTACTCCAAATGACAAACCTTTTCCATTTTCCTGCATAGTTCCTTCTTGTTGAAGGTCTGCGGGCTTCAAGGATAATGTCTTTAACCCTTTGGGATAGGTCTGGGTTAGTTGCTGCTATGTGATGTTCCAGGCAGTCAGTTGCAAGGTTTTTAGGTTTGGATGCATGATGTTGTAGTTGTTTTGAGTTAACATCAAAGGCATCAGGGGTATTGACCACATTCTCCCCCGAGACATGCTCCTCAGCAATGGGTACCAGTGTTGTCTTGGCCAATTCGGAGCTATCAGGATTATCCTTGGACGTTCCTCTTTGATTTTCAGTAGTACCTTGTGCATCAAGGGAAGAGGTGGGAATGCATATGCTGTCAGGCCTTTCCAACTGAAGGATAGAGAGTCCACCTTCCATGCAAGTGGGTGGTATGTCCTTGTGCAGAATTTTTTGAGCTGATGATTGAGTGGGGATGCAAATAGGTCTATTTGTGGCATTCCCCATTTCTCTGAGATGGCCTTGAAGATGTCCGGGTGTAGCATCCATTCGTGAGCATCCGAGGTGGTTCTGCTTAACATGTCTGCTAGGGTGTTCTCTTTTCCCGGCACAAATGTTGCCTGTAACTGGATGTTGTAGCTCAGAGCCAGATTCCAGAGGTCCAAAGTCATTCTGCATAGGGGGTAAGAATGAGTGCCTCCCTGTTTGTTGATGTACCACATGACTGTGGTGTTGTCTGTCCTTATCATTAAATGGCCTTCTTTGAGGAGTGGTCTGAATTTCTGGATTGCTAGTTTTACTGCCAGCATTTCTTTTTGGTTTATGTGCAGATGCAGCTGGTCTTGAGTCCACAATCCTTGTATGCATTTGTCCAACATGTGCGCCCCCCAGCCTAGGTCTGAGGCGTCCGTTGTGATGGTTTGGCTTGCTTGAAAGTTGTGGAAGGGTAAGCCTGGATTTGACTGGCATGCTTGAGCCCACCATAGGAACTCCTGTTTTAGGCATGGGATTAGTGGGATTTCGGTTTCTAAGCTGTGCTTGTGTTGAGACCATAAATTCTTTAGGTACCACTGTAGCTTTCTCATATGCAGTCTGGCATGTGGGACCAAGATTATGCATGATGCCATGAAGCCCAAGGCCTGCAGTACTTTTCTTGCTGTTAGTTTGTTCCGCTTTGTTAATGCCAAGAAGTAAAGAGGGAGTTCTTTTTGTTTTTCTGCAGTTAGGAATGCCATTTGTTTTACTGAGTCCAATTCCGCACCCAAGAATGTTCTTGTTTGGGATGGTATCAGCCTTGACTTTTGTAAAGTGACTGTGTATCCCAAGGCTTGTAGTAAGCAAATGACCCTTTGTAAATCTGTTGTCAGCTTGCTTTTGTTGTCCGCTTGTAACAGGCAGTCGTCCAAGTAGGGATAAATTTGGATTCCCTGTAGCCTGCAGTGAGCGATTACTGATGCCAGGCATTTTGTGAATACTCTGGGCGCAGTAGATAAGCCAAAGGGCAATGCTGAGAATTGATAATGCTCTGATCCTGCAAGAAATCTGAGGTATCTTCTGCAATTTGGTCGTATGGGGACGTGCAGGTATGCCTCCTTGAGATCTAGAGTTACCAGCCAACACTCCTTGCCCAGCATGGGAAGAAGTTGCTGTAGGGTCAGCATTTTGAATTTTGGGACAATGATGTATGTGTTTAAGATGGACAGGTCGAGAATAGGTCTCCAACTTTTCTCTTTTCTTGGTACTAGGAAGAGTCTGGAGTAGAATCCTTTTCCCTGTTCTGTTATTGGTACTCTTTCCACAGCTCTCATCTTTGCTAATTCTGCTATCTGCTTTAGAGCTTCTGTTTTTTTATTTGGAGGTAGGCTTGGCATTCCTCTTTTTACTGGTAGTGTGTGGAAGTGGAACCTGTAGCCTTGGTCTATGGTTTGCAAAATCCACTTGTCTTTTGTGATATAGTGCCAATTTTTCGAAAATAAGGCTAACTTTCCGCCTAAAGGTGCTGCTATTTGCTCCCTGGTAGGCGGTGTCAGAGCCAAGTCACTGTGATTGTCCTGTTGTAGTGGCAGTGGTTGTGTCTGTGCCTCGGTTATTGCCTTGCCACTGTCGTCCTCTGTAGGCACCTCCTCTGGATTGATTTCTGCCTCTAGAGTGTCTATTCCTGCCTCTTTGGGATTTTGAGGAGTCTGGAAAGGACCAATTTTTGACAGGCCAGTTCCTGCTAAACCTTGGGGCTGAACCTGTAAGAAATCTTTAACTGTTTGTACAGATTTTGCCTTCTCTTCCATTTTCTTCATTACTTGCTGAGCAGGTGTACCAAATAGACTGGCCTTATCCATAGGAGCATCTAACAGCTTTGCTTTAACATGATCCGGTAAGACCTGTTCTTTCAACCATGCATGCCTTCTTATCACTGTGCCAGTCATGGCTGATCTAAATGAAGCCTCCAGTGCATCATAGCCACATTTTAAAGAATGGTTGCTAACCTGTTGGATGTTATTCACCATCTCTAATACATATTTCTTATCTAAGGAGTCATCAGAGGACAGCTTTTTAGTTAACTGATCAAGCATAAACTCTTGGTATTGGATCATATGAAACTGACAGTTTAAAGCTCTCGCTGAGAGAGTAGCAGAGGTGTAAACTTTTTTCCCCCATCTCTCTAAGGACCTGGATTCCCTTTCAGAAGGAATAGGGTTTTTTGCTGAGGTCGAGGCTACTGCCTTAGGCCCCTGGGATATAGTTTCAGGATCTGCAAGTGGGGCCTTGTATAGGTGGTGATGAGTGTCTGGCACCCTGTAAAATCTATCTGGCTTGGCAGGTGCTGGAGGTAAAGAATCAGGAGCAGTGCAAACATCATTAAATGCATCATCCACAACAGGCAGTACAGGAGGTATAGCTAAGGGCCTATGTTGTGGTAAGTGCAGAAAAGTCCTAAGCCTTTTCTGGAATCTGAGAAATCTTGTCCCTGCCATTGGAATTGTTCTCTCATGGCATGTAAGGTTTCCCAAAGGAAAATTCCTCTGGTGGAGAGGCAGCTGGAATGGATTCTTCAGCATCGGAGTCTTCATAAGTAGAAAAAGGAGCCTCTGGCTGGTCTGTAATGTCTGAGTCATCCGCAGAATCATCAGAGGACACTGGCTCGGGGCTCTGCTCTAGGTCTCTTTTCTGGGGGCTGAGAGGCCCTGTCTGGGTGAGATTGGGATCCTCTAATTATGGATATTAAATCCTCTGCCAGAGTAAGCATTTGTGAACTTGAAGTGGGCCTGTGTGAGGGGGGCTTAACAGGCACTGATTTAACAGATTTGGCTGCTTTAGCCCTGGCAAAGGCCTTAATAGACATGGCTGCAGGAGGCCTAGCAGCACCACGTGTTGGGGTAGAGACATCCAAAGGGATGGTGTCTGATAAATCACTAGGAACCACAATTGTAGGCAAAATTTCTGAGGCCGATTCAACTAAGGTAGCAGGAGCCTCAGTAGTAGTCATGGATTCGGCTGAAGATTGACCGGTTTTCTCGGTTTCGGCCGAAACCGAGACACTCGCTTGCTTAACCGTGGTTTCGGCGAAACCGCGACCGCGAGTGTCGGTCTTTTTCTTTGCGTTTTTAACAATTTGGGTAGTCGGAGGATCCGACGGCATAATGTACGCAAAATCTGAGCCGAAAAACTGTTCAGCAAACTCCGACCGACGTCTAAGCGTTCGTCGGTTGAAGGAAGCACAGGCGAACAGGCTGCTACGTCGTGGTCTGGGCCTAAGCAAGGCAGGCAATAAGAGTGGAAATCTTTATGAGGTATTTGTTTCCCACAAGTTAAACAGTTATTGACTTTTTCTGACATCGGCTGAGGCAAGAAAGAGTCCCCAACGGGTACTTAGCTTTTAGAAGTCTTGAAGTAGTATTCGGTAGTAGTAATCTCTGGATCTGACCGACCGGCACTTGCGAACAGCTTCTGCTTGGCCACGGCAAGAAAGACTGAGGAAAATGGCGTCGGCTGATGCCTTTATACCCGAAGACCAGCAGAGATGACGTCGGGTGAAGTGCGACATCAGCCGAAGCCGGACCCAGACTTTGGAATCCGGCCGACCGAAGGGCTGCCTGACGACAGGACAACCCATTTGTTATGACTGCAGATGCATCCATGAAGGACATCCCCCAATGGGGGTAACCTCAGGCCCAGGGGCTCCACTGTCGTGAGACAGGGGGATTGCAAAGGCGCCAGTCTCCATGCCAAGGGAAGGTGGTGGTGAGATGGTAGAAGTGGCCACAGAGGATTTGGCCAAGGCACTCCTCATGGCCTCGAAGGCGGGACCCCCAGAGTCCTGGGATGGTTCAACCCCCGAGGCCACAACAGCAGTCGGAACCCCGCAGCCGGCGACCGAGAGGAGGCTCGAACGAAGGATCGGTCCCGAAGCGTCCGCCCCGGGGCCGACAGAGGAGGTCCGCGTACCGAACCCCGACCCAAAGGACGGGGTTGGAGTTAGGGTCGGAACCGACCCGACAACCTCCACCGGCTCCACCAACACCGACTCCAACGGCGCCGAAGCTGTTGGAGGAGGAATCGAGATAACAGAATGGGAAATTGGCTCCGGAGCCGACTGGGCTGGAGCCGAGATCAACTTTGCAAAGACCGGAGACTGAAAAAGCCTTTGAAGCACCCTGTCTAAATCCGAATCGGACATCCTCGACGACCGAGAAGAGACCGACCGGGTCCGAGTCGACTTCTCCGCCGGCTCCGAAAGACTGAGGGACCGGCTCCGTATGGGTTCGAGAAGTATCGGCGTCGAGGGAGATTCCACTACCACTGCAATTTCCCTCAGAGCCGATGTGGACTTCGGCATCGAAGGGGAAGAGTCTGAGCGGGCAACCCCCATCGGCTCCGAAGGCAGTGGAGCCGATGGAGATGACTCGCCTCTCGACGCCCGAGCTCTCGACTCCGAAGCCAGAGGAGTCGAGGCTGGAGACATCGAGGCAGACCGTTCTGCCCTCGGCTCCGAAGTCCGTGGAGCCGACGGAGAAGCCTGCCGCGACTTTTTGGCTGCCGGATCCGACGGGCTGATCGGAGCCGAAGACTTTTTCTTCCTCGAAGGTGAAGAAGAAGATAGGGCTTCCTCAAAGGAAGGGGTAATAAGCCCTTTCAAAATTAACTTATTTTTCCTCTCTTGGAGGACGCGAGAGGAAAAATCGTGGCAAATGCTACAGGATTCTTGGAGGTGCTTCGGGCCCAAACAGTAGACACAAAAAGAATGGTCGTCCGTAATGGACATTTTATAACTACATTTCGAACATTTTTTAAACCCTGATGGTGTATGTTCCTTTGACATGACTATATCTAAACTACAAACACACTAAATATGAAAAACTACACAAGACAGCCTAGACTCTAACTAAAACGCCTAGGATAGGGCAAGGCCCCTCTAACTTAAACGGGACCGTTTAAGTACCACAAAAAACATCAAGTACACAGTCACACAACAATAAGAAGCTGTTAAAACAGCTTTTGGGTAAGTTTTAGGAAAAAAATAGACAGAAAAAATCTGACTAAGAGGTACTTAGCTCAGCCAAGTCCGAGACCACGTCTATGCTTTCAGAAGCGGCAAACGAGATCTGGGGAAGCAGTAGTGGTGCATCCTGGGATACGAGGTAACTCAGCCAATAAGAGACTTCGTTCTATTGTATAGCGGCCGAGTCGGAGCCGAGGATCAGCTCCGAACCCATCTGTAGAGAATGTAGGCGAGATAGGATCACATTACATCTTGAGTTTCCAGAGGCCTAGATGTCTCCACGTGGGAGTCGGAAGCGGCCTGTGGCTCTGAGGTAGTGGGTGTCAGGGGCTGCGAAAGCGCCTCACTGAGAACCAGCGACTGGCCTAGAAGAGGTTTCGTCGTCGGTTTTGGACCTCGGATGCCTCTCTTTATCCTTGTCTTTGTGCTTTTTCGGTACTGAGGTCGTCGGCTGATCTGATGGCATTGTATAACTGAACCTTCGGCCAAAGTAGAGCAAAGCAAAATCAAAACGTCTTTTTATAGTGCGTTTGTTAAATCTAGCACAAAACCAACAACTAGTGACGTCGTGATCAGGGCCTAGGCATGGTATACAGTAAGAGTGGAAGTCCTTATGAGGTATTTGCTTCCCACAAGAAATACAATTATTAACTTTTTCTGACATCGGTCTGAGGCAAGAAAAAAGTTTCCCCAACGGGGTACTTAGCTTTATTGAACACTTCGGATCTGAAATTCGACTTTGAAAATCTCAAAGTCGGCCGACCGGCTCTTGCGAACTGCTTCTGCTTCAGGCACTGCGCGGCAAGAAAGACTGAAGAAAATGTGTCGGATGCATCTTATATACCCCTGGCGCACTGACGTCAGGGAAGAAGCGACAGCAACCGACGCCGGACCAAGACTTTGGAATTCGGGCCGACTGCGGGACCGCCTGATGGCAGGATAACCCAAGTGTAATGACTGCAGCAGTGTAACACGATGAACATCATCTGCTACACGTCCTTCTTTTCCAAAGTGCAGTATTCTTACTGTGGGATCCTCTGACTCAGGCGACCCAAACATTGGCTCCTATACAAAAGCTTTCAGCCTGGTTGCTCTAGGTGCATGGGACGTCACACACAGAGCCATAAACCAGGGACTTTAAATGTGACATCTGCATGCACAGACCTCAGAAAGTACAGTTGTGTACAGTTACCATAAATGTAGATGTTTGAGTATATTCACTGGTGCAGTCATGTTTGGGTTATCCCTGCCAGGGTAGCCCTCGGCCGGCCCAAATACCTGAGGCTTAGTATTTCTGCATCGGTTGCTGTCACTTCAGGACTGACATCAGGTCGTCAGTAGTATAAAGTAAGGCAGCCGACGCCATTACATCAGTTTTTCTTGCCCTAACCTGTCAAGGAGCCCCCAAGTGGGAGCCAGGTTCTGGTGGAAGAACCTCACCAGCAGAAATTAAATACTAACTTGTCCCTTGTAAGGAAAGAGAAGAAAAAAGAGGGGAATGGAGAGAGGGAAAAGTACAGTTGTGTACACTTACCATAAATGTAGATGTTCGAGTGTATTCACTGTTGCAGTCATTACATTTGGGTTATTTGCTTGCAGTAGCCCTCAGCTGGCCTGATTAACAAAGTCTTGGGTCCTGCGTTGGTTGCTGTCCCTTCTTCCATGAAGTCAGGTCATCAGGGGTATACAACATGCAGCCAACGCCATTACATCAGTTTTTCCTGCCCCAGATGTCAGGTGCCCCCCTAATGGGAAGCAATTAAATCTACAATACAAGGATATACCTCCAACAAAAAAGCAAATACACCAAAAAGCTTTTTGAGCACAGTAAGTGAGAGTAGAGGTATAGCCAAAAGAAGAAAGGGAACTGGAGGGAGGGTAACCAGGACTGCAACAGTGAATATACTTGAACATCTACATTTATGGTAAATGTACACAACTGTACTATGTTCTTCGTGTTTCACTGTTGCAGTCATTACATTTGGGAAGGTTCCCAAAGCTAAGGTTGGGAGGAAGAATTTAAATAGAATTAGGACAAGCTATAATACCCTGCAAGCAAGACTGCAGTGGCAAAACCAGCTCTGGATTTAGAAAAAATTGGCAAATGATAATGCTTGGTGAAAGTATGTACAGGACTCTAGGTAGCAGCTTCTAGGATGTCCCTTGTAGGGACGCCCCTGAGAAAGGCTGTAGAGGTAGATGCAGCGCTGGTTGAATGGGGTCTGATGCCCTGTGGGAAAGGTTTTCCATGGTAGTTATGGCAGAAATGAATGCAGTGGCCTATCCATTTTGAAAAGGTTTGCTTAGAAACAGCTTTCCCCTCTGTCACTGCAGCAAATGCCACCAGCAGTTGTTCAGATTTCCTTTGAGGTTTAGTCCTATCCAAGTAGAATCTAAGCTGTCTGTGCAAATCTAAGGAGTGTCAGTATCCGTTCCCCTTTGTTCTGTGGGTTAGGAAAGAAGATAGACAAATGAATGGACTGATTAAGAGCCACAATGGATACCACCTTGGGCATGAAGGAGGGATTGGTTCTGAGGGACATCCAGTCCGCATGAAAGATGGTGGAAGGCTCCACTGCCATAAGGACCTGTAACTCATATACCTTCTTGCAGAAGTGATTGCTAAAAGGAAAGCTGTTTTCCAGGAAAGGAATTTTAAATCTGCAGTAGCAGCTGGCTCGAAAGTAGGAAGAGTGAGTTTCTCCAAGACAAAGTTAAGGTCCCCGGCTGGAGTTGGAGCTCTCCTCGGTGGCCTTAAATTTTTGGCCCCTCTGAGGAACTTTTTTAAACCAACAAACTGCCGAAGAGTCCAAAAAATAACAAGAAATTCCAACAAAGTAAACTCCTTAGGTGCACAATGAAGTTTCAGACAGCAGAATCATTCAACAATTCCTTTTATTTAACACACGAAGCATGAGAAATAAAGTACAGTTTTGTACCTACCATAAATGTAGATGTTCGAGTGTTCACCGTGCTGCAGTCATTACACTTGGGTTATCCTGCCATCAGGCGGTCCCGCAGTCGGCCCGAATTCCAAAGTCTTGGTCCGGCGTCAGTTGCTGTCGCTTCTTCCCTGACGTCAGTGTGCCAGGGGTATATAAGAGGCATCCGACGCCATTTTCTTCAGTTTTTCTTGCCCCAGATAGATGTCAGGTGCCCCCAATAGGTAGGCAAAATATATATATATATATATATATATATATATATATATATATATATATATATATATAAAAATAAAACAAAACCCTTAGGCACAAACAAATACACCACAGAGGTAGTATAGGGGAGAGTGGTAGAGATAAGTTCAGCTAGTTCAGAGGGAACCTGGACTGCAGCAGAGTGAACACTCGAACATCTACATTTATGGTAGGTACAAAATTGTACTATGTTCATCGTTTTACCCTGCTGCAGTCATCACACTTGGGTTGAATCCCAAAGCTAAGGATGGGAGGTGGAGTCAAACAGGGTTAGAAGAAGCTAGTAGGCCCTGCAAAACTGCAGTGGCAAAACCAGCTCTAGTCTTAGAGTATAGAGGTAAGTGATAGTGTTTGGTGAAGGTGTGCACTGAACTCCAAGTTGCAGCTTCCAGAATATCCTTGGTTGGCACTCCCCTGAGAAAGGCTGCTGATGTAGCTGTAGCCCTGGTGGAGTGGGACCTAATGTTAGCAGGTACCGGTTTCCCATGATGTGTGTAGCAGAAACGTATGCAATGCCCTATCCATTTAGAAATGGTCTGTTTTGAGATAGCTTTTCCTTGTGATCCAGTAGCATAGGCTACAAAGAGCTGTTCAGTTTTTCTGAAAGCCTTAGTTTTATCAAGTAGTAACGCAAGTGCCTGTGAATGTCCAAAGAGTGCAGGAGTCTTTCTCCTTTGTTCTGTGGATTTGGGAAGAAAGTGGGCAAGTGAATGGTTTGGTTTAGGGCCACATTGGATACCACCTTTGGCATAAAGGAAGGGTTAGTTCGTAGAGAGACTCTGTCTTGATGAAAAATGAGGAAAGGTTCCACTGCCATTAGTGCCTGTAGCTCTGAAACTCTTCTAGCTGAGGTTATTGCTAGTAGTAGGGCAGTTTTCCATGAAAGAAATTTTAAATCAGCTGAAAAAGCTGGTTGAAAGGGCAGCAATGTAAGCTTTTCCAGAACAAAGTTGAGATCCCAAGTAGGTGTTGGAGCTCTCCTTGGTGGTCTTAAGTTCTTAACCCCTCTGAGGTACTGTCTTAGGAGTGGATGTGAGAATAAAGGAGGATCCGTGCTGTAATGAGCTGAAACTGCTGAGGCATGGATCTTAATAGATGAAAAGGAAAGTCCTTTGTGTAACATCTCAGTTAAATATTTTAGAATCTGAGGGATGCTTGGATCAAGGGGATTTTCGCCTTTAGCCTGGTTCCAGGCACAAAATCTTTTCCATTTGTCTGAATAGGTTTTCCTGGTGCTGGGCCTCCTGGCCTCCAAAATGACATCCATAACAGCTTTGGATAAAGGTGTTGGCTGGTTGTTTAGGTAATTCGCCATGCAGCCAGGTTTAAAGTCTTGAGCTGGCTGTGTAGAGTCTGATTGTCTCACTGGGTGAGCAGGTGAGGAATTTGTGGCAAAATCCATGGTGGCCATGGGCCATGTTCCTTAAAATTGGATACCAATGCTGGCGTGGCCCGTCTGGTGCAACGAGTATCATTTGTGGCCTCTCTAATCTGAATTTCCTCAGTACCTTTGCTAGAAGAGGCAGTGGAGGGAAGGCATACACTGTTAATGTTTTCCAAGTGAATGAGAGGGCGTCCACTTTCCAAGCTAGTGGATGGAAGGTCCTTGTGCAAAATTTTTGAAGTTGGTGGTTGTGGGGGCTTGCAAACAGATCTATGTCTGGGCGTCCCCATTTTTGAGCTATCATTGCAAATACTTGTGGATCTAGTTTCCATTCGTGTGGATCCATGATGTTTCTGCTTAGGTCGTCTGCCAATGTGTTTTTCTTTCCTGGCAGGAATTGTGCTCGTAATTGAACCTGGTAAGACAGTGCAGTGTTCTACAAGGTCATTGCTTGCCTGCATAGAGGGTAGGAAAGTGTGCCCCCTTGCTTGTTTATGTACCACATTACTGTGGTATTGTCCATCTTTATTATTAGTTGTCCTGGGTGTAGAAGGTCCTTGAAAGCTGTTAGGGCATTCTGTACTGCTAGCATTTCTTTTTGATTGATATGCAGATGCCTCTGATCTGTAGTCCATTTGCCCTGAATGCACTGCCCTGCCATGTGTGCTCCCTAGGCATAGTCCGATGCATCTGTTGTCATAGTTTGCCTGGCTGTAGGTAAGGTGAAAGGCTAACCCTTGTTGAGGTGACATGCCTGTGCCCACCATAGAAACTCCTGTTGAAGGCACGGAATGAGTGGTATCATTGTTTCCAAGCTGTGGCTGTGCTGAGTCCATACACTTTTCAGGTACCATTGTAATTTCCTCATGTGCAGTTTTGCAAGTGGTATTAGTAGTATGCAAGATGCCATGAATCTCAAGGCCTGCAGAATTTTTCTTGCAGGGAGTTGGGTCTTTGTTGCCATTATTTTGAAATATTGAATCAGCTGTCGTTGCTTGTCTGGCGTGAGATAAGCCATCTGGGCCGTTGTATTCAAGCTGGCACCCAGGAATATTATGTTTTGTGAGGGCACTAGTTTTGATTTCTTTTTGTTACTGTGTACCCTAGGCAACTTGGAAGGTGTTTGACAAATGCCAGATGCTTTAAAAGAATGTCCTTGCTTTCTGCTTGAATAAGGTAGTTGTCCAGGTATAGGTATATTTGAATTCCTCTTTGTCTGCAATATGCAATTACTGGTGCCAGGCATTTTGTGAAGACCCTGGGCGCAGTAGATAAGCCAAAGGGCAGTGCAGAGAATTGATAATGCGTTGAACCTGCAATGAAGCGGAGGTATCTTCTGCAAATTTGTCTGATAGGGACATGCAGGTATGCCTCCTTGAGGTCCAAAGTGACTAGCCAAGAATTCTTGCCCAACATGGGAAGAAGCTGCTGTAGTGTTAGCATCTTGAATTTTGGTACTTGCAGATAGGTGTTCAGAATTGAAAGATCCAGAATGGGTCTCCATGCTTTGTCCTTTCTTGGGACTAGGAAGAGTCTGGAGTAAAATCATTGTCCTTGCTCCTGTTTAGGTACCTGTTGAATGGCTCTCATGTCCATGACAGCTGTAATTTGTTTTTGTGCCTCTGCCCATTGATTTGGTGGCAGGTTTGGCATTCCTTTGATCCTTGGTAAGGTATGAAAGTGGAATCTGTATCCTTGAGAGACAATGTTTAGAACCCATTTGTCTTTTGTGATGATGTGCCAGTTGTCTGCAAAAAATGCTAGCTTTCCTCCCAAGGGAGTTGCCAGGAGAGATTTGCTTGGTAGTTTGAGGATAGATTCATTGTGTTTGTCTTCTGCTAGCTTGGGGCCTGTCTTCTCCTCCTTTCTGGGTAGCAGTACCCCATTGGCGAGGTTTGTAAGGGCCCTGTGACTGACCTCTGCCCCTTGGGCGTCTGTATTTGCCCCTCTGTGATCTGTCAGAAGCTGGAAAAGACCAGTTTTTTGTTGTCCAATTTCTGCTGAAACGAGGGGGTTGTACCTGCAAAAAATCCTTGACCGTTTGCATAGACTTTGCCTTATCCTCCATTTTCTTTAAAACCTCTTCTGCTTTGACACCAAATAATACATCCTGCTGTAAAGGTGCATCCAATAATTTTGCTTTAACATGGTCAGGAAGGATTTGTTCTTTTAACTAAGCATGTCTATGTATGACAGAGCCAGTAACAGCTGCTCTACAGGAAGCTTCCAATGAATCAAATCCTCATTGTAAAGTATGTTTGCCCACCTGTTCAGCTGCATGCAACAGATCCTGTATTTCCTTGAATTCAGACTGTTCTGAATGTGTGCTCATTTTTTGTTTTAACTGAGACATTAGGAATTGCTGATATTTCAACATGTGAAACTGGCAAGTTAATGCTCTTATAGCCAGAGTTGCTGAGGTGTATATTTTCTTTCCCCATCTATCTAGGGTTCTGGAATCCCTTTCAGAGGGCACAGGATTTTTAGCCATAGAAGCTTTAGCTCCCTTAGGACCCTGGGAAATTGTTTCTGGGTCAGCTACAGGGCTTTTATAAAGGAATTTGTGTGAGTCAGGTACTCTGTAGCATCTGTCTGGTTTGGCTGGAGAAGGAGGTAGAGAGTCTGGATTTTAAACTAGACTCCAAGAAAACATCATCCACAATATCTAAAACAGGAAGGATAGCGAGAGGTCTGTGCTGGGGTAGTAAAAGGAACTCTCAGAGCCTTTTCTTAGAATCTGAGTAATCCTGGCCTTCCCAGTGGAAATGTTCCCTCATGGTATGTAAAGTCTCCCCAAAGGAGTAGTCTTCAGGGGGAGATGCTGAGGGATCAGAGTCTTCATAAGGTGGAAAAGTGTAATCCTGTTCCTCAGAAGAATCTGAAACCTGGTCAGAGGATGCATAATCCTCCTCTTGTCTTGGTCTTTTATCAGGAGGGGGATGGGAACCCCTGATAAGGGTAATCAAATCTTCAGCCATCTTAAGCATCTGTTTCTTAGGCATGGGGCCTTGAACTGTAGACTGATGTACAGTTTTCTTATGTTTTAAAGGACTTTTAAGCTTAGCATAAGATTTAATGGTGAGTGTAGTCGGTCTGAAGACACCTTCTGCAACCGAAGGTGTTTCCACTGCATCGGTGTCTACTTCTGCTCCGATGTCGGAAGATGGCTGCATCGGCCTAGTATGCTCCGCTTGGGAATCCGCAGCTGTCTGGGTTCCAGTTCTGCGGTCGTCAGGGGTTGCGTAGGCGCCTCATTGAAAACTAGAGAACCGGCGACAGGCCCGGCTGAGGCCTCGGAGTCTGGTTTGTTCCTAGGCTGCCTGTCCTTATCCTTGCGTTTTTTATGTATGGCGGTCGTCGGCTGCTCCGACGGCATGATATAATTAAATTTCCTACCAAAGTGATGCCGTGCGAAGTCAAAACGGCATTTGATAGTACGTTTATTAAACCTAGCACAAAACCGACAATCTGTGACGTTGTGGCCTTGGCCTAGGCAAGGAATACAATAGGAATGGAAGTCCTTATGAGGTATTTGCTTCCCACAAGAAATGCAATTGTTAACTTTTTCTGACATCGGACTGAGGCAAGAAAATGTTCCCCAACGAGGTACTTAGCTTTATTGAAGACTTTGGACTGAAATTCAATCGAAAATCTCAGGAGTCGGCCGACCGGCACTTGCAAACTGCTTCTGCTTCGGGCACCGCGCGGCAAGAAAGACTGACGAAAATGGCGTGGGATGCCTCTTATATACCCCTGGAGCACTGACATCAGGGAAGAAGAGACAGCAACCGACGCCGGACCAAGACTTTGGAATTCGGGCCGACTGCGGGACCGCCTGACGGCAGGATAACCCAAGTGTGATGACTGCAGCAGGGTAACACGATGAACATCTCCTCTATACGAAACACATAGACAAAGCACATAAACGATAAACCATACGTTTTCGTTTGTTACACTTCCTCAGATGTGGGTTTTTAACAAGAATTGAATCCCTTTTATACTGAAGAGTAATAAACTAATAAACGGCAATAAACTAATAATGTATTTAATTAATTCTTAAAGAGATCATTGTACCAAAACTGATAATATGACAATGCATTATGAAAATGAATGAACCATGACCAAAAATGAATAAAAACATTGCTAAATACTTCTAAAACAAACTTGTTTGGTGTAAAAGTATTAAAAAGGTTAATAAGACCATAGAATGAATTGTTAAAAATATTACTTGTAAACATTTCATTTTAAAATTAAAACTTCCACTCAAGTGTATGCGCTGCCATCTAGTGACCATTCAAATTCATTACATCTAATTAAAACAATCCTATCAAAAATGTATACCTAAAACTTTTCTTGAGAATAAAAAACAACAAATCAGTTGAACTGATAAAGGTTAAATAAAATGATTGCTTTTTGACTTCCTAAAAAGTCCATAAACAGAATAAAACCTTACAATGAAATATTTCATTTGTGTATTAATATAACTTGATCAAATGTTATAAAAATAAAAATAAAGCACTCCCCCAAAATCAATAAGGTAAAAAATAGAAATAAGGGCAAAAGGTGAGGTACATAGTTAAAAAACATAATTAGATCTTACAATCAAACAATCTATAAAATAATGTATAAAAAGTTGTATAAAAATGTTACATGTTTCATATGAATAATAACTATTGTTCATAAAAAGAGAATGGAATAGAAAGAATTTAAAGTACAAAGTTAGATATGGGTCTTATAACTTAACTGCTATTATTATTCATATGAAACAGCAATGGCTGAGGCATGAATTTTGATGGAGGCAAACGACAAGTCTTTATGAAGCATCTCAGTCAAATATTGTAGAATCTGAGGTAAACTGGGCACTGCTGCGCTCATCCCTTGAGATTGGTTCCAGGTACAAAATCATTTCCATTTTGCAGCATAAGATTTTCTAGTAGTAGGCCTCCTAGCCTCTAAAATGATATCCATCACTGATTTACTGGGAGGTGGTAAAGGAGAGATTAGGTAATTAGCCAGGCTGCTAGGTTCAGGGTTTTCAGCTGAGGGTGCAGAATCTGGTTCTCCTGCTAAGACAACAGGGAAGGAGTCTGAGGCAGGTGCCATGGGGCCAAGCATGACACACTGTGCAGGATGGGGTACACCAGTGTTGTCGTGGCCAGTCTGGTGCAATAAAAACTGTCCTTGGCTTGTCCTGCTTGATCTTTAGTAGTACCTTGGAGAGCAGAGGCAGAGGAGGAAAGGCATAAACTGATAGTTTTTTTCCAGCTGAAGGATAGATCATCCACTTTCCAGGCTAGTTTGTGGGGAATCCTTGTGCAAAACTTGTCCAATTGATGGTTCTGGGGGGAGGCAAACAGGCCTATATCTGGGTGCCCCCATTTGCTTGTCAACATCTTGAAAATCCTTGGTTCCAGTTTCCACTTCTGTGGGTCCATGAGTTTTCTGCTTAGTCCGTCTGCCAGTGTATTTAGTTTTCCTGGCAGGAAATGAGCTTGTAGATTTACTTGGTAGCTCAAGGCTGTATTCCACAATGCCATAGCTAGTCTGCAGAGAGGGTAAGAGTGTGTACCCCCCTGCTTGTTTATGTACCACATGACCATGGTGTTGTCCGTCTTTACCATTAGTTGTCCTGAAGAATGTGGTCCTTGAAGGCTGTCAGAGCATTCTATACAGCTAACATTTCCTTTTGATTTATGTGTAGGTGCATTTGACTTGGGTTCCATTTGCCCTGAATGCACTTCCCTGCCAGGTGAGCCCCCCATGCATAGTCTGATGCGTCTGTTGTTAAGCTTTGGGCGGCAGGGGGTAGTGTGAATGGTAATCCCTTGCTTTGGTGGCAGGCCTCTGCCCACCAAATGAACTCTAGGCGTAGGCAAGGTACGACACGAATCACAGCTTCTAGATCATGTGAATGTTGACACCATAGGGTTTTGAGATACCATTGCAGTTTCCTCATATGCAGCCTTGCATTTGGAATTAGAAGAATGCAGGAGGCCATGAACCTCAAGGCTTGCAGTATTTACCTTGCAGATAACTGGGTTTTTGTGGCCACTTGTTTGAAGTAGGTTGTTAAATGAGTCGGTTTCTCTGGCGTGAGGAAAGCCAACTGGGAAGTTGTATTCAAGCTTGCTCCCAGCAATATAATTTGTTGACAAGGTACCAGATGTGATTTCTTTTAGTTTATGGTGTACCCCAGACAAGTCAGTACCCTTTGAACAAAGGCCAGATGATTCAAAAGTATGTCCTGCCTTTCTGCCTGAATTAGACAATCGTCCAGGTATGGATATATTTGAATATTTCTTTGCCTGCAGAATGCAATGACTGGAGCTAGGCACTTTGTGAATACCCTGGGCGCGATAGATAAGCCAAAGGGCAGTGCAGATAGCGCATGTAGCCTGCTTTGAAGCATAGGTAACTTCTGCAAGACTCCCTGAAAGGGATGTGCAGGTATGCTTCTTTTAACTCTAGTCTTGCCAACCATGCATCTTTGCTTAGCATAGGAAGCAGTTGGTGAAGAGTCAGCATCTTGAATTTTGGAATCACCAGAAAGGTATTTATTGTAGAAAGGTCCAGGATAGGATGCCATGTATTGCCTTTTCTGGGTACCAGAAAAAGTCTTGAATAGAAACCTTGTCCCTTTTCCTCTTCTGGTACCAACTGAATAGTCCCCATGCTTAAGAGAGACAGTACTTGATTTTGGGCCTCTGCCCACTGATTTGGGGGTAGATTTGGCCACCCGCTTGGTGTTGGTAAGGTGTGAAAGTGAAATCTGTATCCTTGAGACACTACATTTAAAACCCATTTGTCCTGGGTAATGAGTTCCCGGTTTTTGGCCTGCAGACCAATCTTTCCGCCTAAAGGAGTATTCAGTTGGGAAGTGCTTGGAAGTTTTACAAGCAAGTCATTGAGACAGTTTTCCATGGAGGGAGTCTTACTACTACCTGATTTGGGTGCGGAAACCCCTCACTGCTTAGTCTTGTGTGTCCCCTGGGACTGAAACCTGGGGTGTCTGCTGTGTCTGGGTTTGGCTTGAGAAGACCTGGAAGGGGCTGGAAAGGACCAATTCTTAGAGGGCCAGTGCCTACTAAATCTAGGAGGCTGAACTTGTAAGAAATCTTTAACAGTTTGCATAGATTTTGCTTTATCTTCTATCTTTTTAAGAACTTCCTCAGCCTTGTTGCCAAACAGGTGGTCCTGATTTAAGGGAACATCCAACAATTTAACTTTAACATGATCGGGCAAAGACTGCTCCTTAAGCCAAGCATGCCTTCTGAGCACAGACCCAGTAACAGCAGCCCTGCAAGAGGCCTCTAAAGAATTAAATCCACATTGCAAAGTATGTTTTCCAACCTGTTCAGCAGAATGCATTAAATCCTGTAATTCTTTATTTTCTGCACAGTCAGGAATCAACATAATTTTCTCTTTAAGCAATCCAATAACATGTTGCTGATACATTGACATATGAAACTGGCCTTTTAAAGCCCTAATGACCAAGGTTGCAGAAGTGTAAACCTTCTTACCCCATCCATCCAGCACCCTGGAGTCTTTATATGAAGGGGTAGGATTTTTAGCAGTAGAAGCCTTAATGCCCTTGGGTCCCTGTGAAATAGCCTCTGGATCCACAATAGGATTTTTAAAAAGGAACTTGTATGAATCAGAAACCCTGTAATATCTGTCAGGTTTTCTGGGAGCAGGAGGCAAAGAATCAGGGGCAAACTAGATTCCGTAAAAGCATCATTAACAATGTCTAGTTCAGGAGGAATAGCCAAAGGCCTATGGTGAGGCAGGAATAAGAAATCCCTAAGCCTCTTTTCTGAATCAGAAAAATCCTGGCTTTCCCAGTGGAAATGCTACCTTAGAGTATGTAAGGTTTCACCAAAAGAAAAATCCTCTGGAGGGGAAGCAGAGGGAATAGAGTCCTCTGCATCAGAATCCTCATAAGTAGATAAGGGCAAATCCAGATCATCAGAAGAATCAGAAAAATCAGAATCCTGGTCAGAAGATTCATAAACAACTTCAGTCCTAGGTCTCTTAGAAGAAGGAGGTTGGCTTCCCTGATTAGAGTTATAAGATCTTCAGCCATTCTTATCATTTGTTTTTTAGGCATAGAGGCCCGAGCATGCGGCCCAGGCGTCAGTTTTTTAAGCATGGTTCGAGATTTAGGCCTAAATGAAGTAGGAGGCATTGGTTTAATATGCAAGTCCGTAGTCCTGAATACACCCTTAGAAGCCGGTGCCTGCACAGTGGCTCCGCACCCATCCAAGGTAGAGACATCCGCCGGTTCCACAGTTGAAGCATCTTGCGGCATACCGGACTCCGAATGGGTCTTAGAAGAGGACTGCGAATCATTAGTAGCGAGTATCAGGGGCTGTGAAAGCTCCTCACTGAGTACCGGCGAAATGGCAACTGGCTTAGGAGAAGCGTCGTCGGCAGTTTTGGACCACGGCGGCCTGTCTCTGTCTTTGCGTTTTTTCAAAATCCTGGTCGTTGGATGGCTAACTGACGACATTTCTGGATAAATAAATCGAGAACCAAAATATTTATAGAGGCAAAAATATACCGACGACGGATAGTGCGCTAAATAAATAAAGCACAAAAGCTACAGCAAGGAACGTCGTGGTCAGGGCCTAGGCAAGGAATACAGTATGAATGAAAATCTTTATGAGGTATTTGCTTTTCACAAGTAATGCAATTATTAACGTTTACTGACATCGGTAAGGAGCAAGAAAAAGTTTCCCCAACGGGGTACTTAGCTTTAGTTGAAGACTTTGGTTCTGAAACTCGAAAACAAAACTTTCAGGAGTCGGCCGACCGGCACTTGCGAACTGCTTCTGCTTTGGGCACCGCACGGCAAGAAAGACTAGTGTAATGGTGTCGGCTGCATGTTTTATACCCCTAACGACCTGATGTCATGGAAGAAAAGACAGCAACCGACTTAAGACCCAAGACTTTGTTAATCAGGCCGATTGAGGGCTAATGCAAGCCGATAACCCAAATGTAATGACTGCAACAGTGAAACACGAAGAACATCCAGGACTGCAACAATGAATACATTCAAACATCTACATTTATGATAAATGCACACAACTGTACTATGTTCTTCGTATTTCACTATTGCAGTCATCACATTTGGGTTGATTCCCAAAGCTGAGGAAATGGGTGGAGGCACTCAAGGAAACTAGGGGCTGGCTAGGATGCCCTGCAAGACTGCAGAGGCAAACCCTGCCCTGGATTTGGAGAAGATAGGCAGGTGCTAATGTTTGGTAAAGGTGTGAACAGATGTCCAGGTGGCAGCCTCCAGGATGTCCCTGGTGGGAACTCCTCTGAGGAACACTGCATAGGTGGAGGCTGCTCTGGTGGAGTGCGTCCTGACCCCCTTGGGGGGAGGCTTTCCATGCTGCTTGTAGCAGAAATGGATGCAGTGTGCTATCCATTTGGAAATGGTTTGTTTGGAGATGGCTTTGCCCTCTGTCCCTGCAGCAAAGCTAACCAGAAATTGATCAGACTTTCTGAAGGATTTAGTCCTGTCTAGACAGAATCTGAGCTGTCTGTGCACATCTAGAGAGTGCAGGATCCTTTTCCCTTTATTCTGTGGGTTAGGGAAAAAGGTGGCTAAATGAATGGATTGCTTGAGAGCCACACTGGACACCACTTTGGCCATGAAGGATGGGTTAGTCCAGAGGGATACCCTGTCAGCATGGATGATGATAAAGGGTTCCACAGCTATAAGTGCTTGCAGCTCGGAGACCCTTCTGGCTGAAGTGATGGCCAGAAGGAAAGCCGTCTTCCAGGAAAGAAATTTTAGCTCTGCTGAAGATGCTGGTTCGAAGGGGGCAGGGTGAGCTTTTCCAACACAAAGTTAAGGTCCCAAGCTGGAGTTGGTGCTCTTCTGGGTGGCCTCAATTTGCTAGCCCCTCTTAGGAATTGTTTGATCAGAGAGGGTACGAAAAAGGGCTGCTCAGTGGGGAAATAAGCAGAGACAGCAGTGAATTTTAATAGAGGAAAAAGAGAGACCACTGTGTAGCAGGTCAGCTAAGTAATCCAGGATGAGAGGGAGGGAGGGATGTGCAGTATTGGCTCCCTTAGCCTGAATCCAGGTCCAGAACCTTTTCCATTTGTCAACATAAGACTTACTAGTGCTAGGGCGTCCGGCCTCACGTATAACATCTAGAACCTGTTTGCTAAGGTTGGCAGATTGACAGGGGGTTAGGGAGTAAGCCAAGCTTCCAAACTGAGGGTCTGCAACTGGGGATGCATGAATTCTCCTTCCCTCTGGGTCAGAAGGGTTGGAATCTGAGTGAGATGCCATGTTGGCATTGGAGACAGGCTGCGCAGCAGTGGGTACCAGTGCTGGCAAGGCCAGTCTGGAGCAATAAGAATTGTCCTTGGTTTTTCCTCCTTTACTTTGAGCAGTACCCTGGGGATGAAATGTAGTGGATGAAAGGCATAGACTGATAAATTGACCCAGGGGAAGGCCAGGGCATCCACTTTCCAAGCCATGCTGTGATGCTCCCTGGTACAGAACTTTTTGGGCTAATGGTTGGTGTAGGAGGCAAAGAGGTCAATCTTTGGGGGCCCCATTTCTGAGTTATTAGGGTGAAGGCTCTTTTGTCGAGCTGCCACTCGTGTGGGTCCAGAAGATTTCTGCTGAAGTGGTCTGCCAGAGTGTTTAGAGAACCTGAGAGGAACTGTGCAACAGGTGGAGTTGCATGGCAGAGGCCATGCACCAAAGGGTCATGGCCAGTCTGCATAGAGGGTAGGTGTGAGCCCCTCCCTGCTTGTTGATATACTATATCACAGTGGTGTTGTCTGTTTTGATCAGGAGAGCCACCTGGGGAAAGAAAGGGCTTGAAAGCTGTCAAGGCGTGCTGGACAGCTATCATCTCTTTTTGGTTGATGTGCAGATGGATTTGCTGTGGGCTCCATTAGCCCTGTATGCACCTGCCATCCAGGTGTGCACCCCAGGCATGGTCTGATGCATCTGTGGCGAGGGTCTGGACGGCAGGGGGTGGTGAGAAAGGTAGTCCCTTGTTGTGGGAGCATGCTGTTGCCCACCAAAGAAACTCTTTTCTGAGGCAAGGTATCCTGGGTATAAGAGTCTCCAGGTCTTGACAGTGTTGACACCAAAGGCTTTTTAGGTACCACTGAAACTTCCTCATATGTAATCTGGCATATAGAATGAGTAGAATGCAAGATTCCATGAACCCCAGAGCTTGCAGGATTTTCCTTGCAGATAACTGGGGTCCGGTAGCTAGTTGAGAAAAGTAGGCCGTCAGGAAAGTTTGCTTTTCTGGTGTAAGGAATGCCATCTGGGATGCTGTGTCCAGGCTTGCTCCCAGGAATATAATCTTTTGGGTGGGTACCTGTTTGGATTTCTTTTCGTTGATTGTGCACCCTAGGGAGGTTAGCAGGGACTTTACAAAGGCCAAGTGCTTGAGCAGTTATTCCTGGCTGTCTGCCTGAATTAGGACGTCGTCTAAGTATGGGTAAATCTGGATAGTCCTTTGTCTGCAAAAGGCAATGCCTGGAGCCAGACATTTTGCGAAAACTCTGGGAGCAGAACATAAGCCAAAGGGAAGTGCAGAGAACTGAAAGTGCAGAGATCCTGCCCTGAAACGGAAATATTTCCTGCATGATTCCCTGACAGGAATGTGGGGGTAGGCCACTTTTAGGTCTAGGGTGGCTAGCCAAGCATCCTTGGAGAGTATGGGTAGCAGCTGCTGGAGGGTGAGCATTTTGAATTTTGGTATCAAGGTGTTTAAAATGGACAGATTGAGGATGGGGCGCCAGGTGCCCTCTTTTCGGGGTACCATAAAAAGTCTAGAATAGAAACCTTGGCTTTTCTGTTCTGCAGGAACATGCTCTATTGCCCTCATAGAGAGCAGGGAAAGGATTTGCTTTTGCACCTCTGCCCACTGGTTTGGAGGAAAATCTGGGAATCCTTCTGGAGTATCCCTGGGACACTATGTTGAGAAACCAGCGGTCAATGGCAATGGTGGCCCAGTTGCTTGCGTGAAAGGAGAGTTTTCCTCCTAGGGGGAACTGAAGGAGGGAAGAGGGAGGGGTGGGGGAGGGGAGTCATTGTGAGTTCTTACCATAAGGGGGTGGCTCAGAAGTGAAGGAGGTTCACTGTTTAGATCTCTGCATTCCCTGTGGCTGCTGTCTGGGGGGGGGTCTGCTTCCACGGGGTCTGGGCTGAACTGACCTGGTGGGAGCAGGAAAGGACCAGTGCTTGGAGGGACTATGTCTGCTGAACCTGGGTGGCTGGACCTGTAAGAAATCCTTAACTGTCTGCATAGATTTTGCTTTTTCTTCCATCTTTAAGACCTCTTCTGCCTTAGTGCCAAATAAGTTGTCTTTGTGCAAGGGGACATCCAACAATTTAGATTTAACATGGTCTGGCAAGGGCTGTTCCTTAAGCCATGCATGCCTTCTAAGGACAGAACTAGTGACTGCTGCCCTGAAAGAAGCTTCTAGGGCATCAAAACCACAGTGCAAAGTGTGTTTAGTTATTTGACTTGCAGAATGCATTAACTCTTGTAGCTCTCTAGATTCTGCACAAGCAGAAAATGAAGACATTTTTTGTTTGAGGAGTTCCAGGGTATGTTGCTGAAATTTTAGCATATGGAACTGGCAATTTAGTGCTCTGATAGCAAGAGTAGCAGAGGTGTATACTTTTTTACCCCATCTGTCTAGTGCTCGGGAATCCCTATCTAAGGGGGTGGGATTCTTAGCAGAGGTCGCTTTAATTCCTTTAAGCCCTTGAGAAACTGCCTCAGGGTTAGCAGTAGGATTTTTAAAAAAAAAAATTGTGCAAGTCAGGGACTCTGTAATACCCTTCTGGTTTTCTGGGCGCAGGAGGGAGGGTGTCAGGACTCATCCTGGATTCCAGAAAAACATCCTCCACAACATCCAGGACTAGGGGAATGGCCAGGAGTCTGTGCTACAGAACATCAAACAGTTCCGAGTCTCTTTTTAGACTGAGGGTAGTCCTGACAATCCCATAGGAAATGCTCCCTTAAGGTATGAAGGGTTTCCCCAAAGGAAAAGTCTCTGGGGGAGAGGCTGGAGGAATGGAATCCTCTGCATCAGAATTCTCATAAGCAGAGAAGGGTTGCATGTCTTCATATTCAGATGCATCAGAGTCATCAGACTCCTGTTCAGACAAAACTACAGTGGACAGATCTCCTTTTCTTTTGGAAGGGGTAGCTTGGCTTCCCTTGATCTGCATGATAAGGTCTACCGCCATTTTAAGCATTTCAGACTGAGGCAAGGAAGTAGGTGCCTGAGATTGGGTCATCTGTTTCTTGGGTGCGGTTTGTATCCTGGGCCTGAGAAACTTGGTAGTTTTCAAAAGAACGGTAGACGCGAAAGTCGGTTTGTGTCGAGAATCGGTGGTGTGAAGGACTTCCTTGGAAGCCGGTGCCTGCTCAGTGGCTCCAGACACATACAAGGGAGAGACAACCACAGGATCCTTTAATCAAAGAAGAGTTTGCGGTATACTGGACTCCAAATGGGTCTCGGTAGCGGCCTGCGAATCCACAGAAGCGGGTATCAGGGGCTGCAAAAACGGCTCACTAAGGACCAGAGAACTGACAACTAGCTTAACGAGAGCATCATCGGTAGGTTTGGACTTGTGCGGTCTGTCTCTGTCTTTATATTTACGTTTTTTTCAAAAGATATGCTAATGGATGACTTACCGAAGCCATATCAGAATTTGAGGACTGTAAGCAAAAATATCTAGCTACAATAAGGGACCGATGATGTATAGTTCTGGCGTAGAACAATGCACAGAAGCGACAGTGGGGGTCATCGTGGTCTGGGCCTAAACAAATGACGCAGTAAGAATGAATCTCTCTGTATGGTATTTGCTTTCCACAGGCGAGACAATTGTTAACTTTTTCTGACATTGGTTAGTGCAAGAAAAAAGGATTCCCAACGGGGTACTAAGTTTTAGAAGACTTCAGCTTCAGTTCGGAAGACGAAACTCAGGTAGCGGCCAACTGGCACTCATGTGAACTGCTTCTGCTTCGGGTTCCGCAGCAAAAAAGACTGATGTAATGGTGTCGGCTGCCTTACTTTATACTACTGATGACCTGACGTTATTCAGGATCGACAGCAACCGACACAGAAATACTAAGCCTCTGGTATTCAGGCCGGACGAGGACTACCCTTGGCAGGGATAACCCAAATGTGATGACTGCAACAGTGAAACACGAAGAACATCTAACTGCCCAGTCAGACTAGGAGATGCCAAAAGATGTCCTTCAGACTGTTGGAATGCCACAGACTGTCCAAAAATGACTAGTCCAGGTAGGGGCTCCGTGAGGGCCCCTAGATCTGTAGATATGAAAATACGGGGTCAGGAGGGAGGGAGGGAAGTAATACCACAACATGGAAAAGAAGGACATCTATGGTTATGGTAAGATTTTACACAACTAGTCCATGTCCATCTATTTTCATGTTTCAGTATTCTTACTGTGGGAAAGTACCATGACTCAGGAAGGTGGAAGGGTGGAGGTAGAGGTAGCGGATTCCAGAAATCCTTGCAGAATTACCCTTGCAAAACCTGCTCTGGTTCTGGAGATATGGTCCAGTTTATAATGTTTGGTGAAGGTATGCATGGTGGACCAGGCGACTGCTTCAAGGATAGTATCAGTGTCTAGGCCTTTGAAGAAGTCTTTCGAGGAAGCTACTGCTCTAGTAGAAAGAGCCTGAGACCCTGATTCTGGTCTTTTCCATGGTATGAGTAGTAGAAAAAGATGGTTTTCCTGATCAAACAGGAAATAGTCTGTCTGGAGACTGCCTTGTCCTGGGCTCTGGGATAGAAGGAAATCAAAGAGTTGATTTCATTTTCTGATGGACTTGGCTTTGTCCAAGTAAAATCTTAATTGTCTGTGAACATCCAGGGAGTGTAGTATTCTCTCACTGTCATTCTGAGCAGAGGAGAAAAAGGTTGGTAGGTGAATGGACTGATTTAGTGATAGCTTGTTCACCACTTAAAGCATGAAGGAGGGACTGCTGCGCAGAGTCACCGTGTCTTTATGAAAGACAGTGTAAGGAGGGCATACCATGTGTGCCTGTAACTCTGATACCCTTCTTGCTGAAATGAGGGCTACCAGCAAAACTGTTTTTCACATGCACATCTGCAGGGATGCTTAAGTGTCTGGTTCAAATGAGGTCAGCGTAAGTTTCTTCAGAACATAATTTAGGTCCCAGGGTGGTGGGGTAAGCTTTCTGGGTGGTCTTATGTGTAAGACCCTTTTAAGAACAATTTAACATCTAACCTGGAGAGTAAAGGCAGTTTCAGGGGTAGGCAGGCAGATATAGCAGAGAGATGCATTTTCACTGAAGACTATGACAGATCTGCTTTAATCAGCTCACACACATAAGCTAAGACTAAAGAGACATTCCCTAGAAGGGGGTCTTTATGTCTTTGGAGACACCATTTGGAGAATCTGTCCTATTTAGAAATGTAGGATCTCCTTGTGTTAGGTTTCCTAACCTCCTACAGGATAGAAAGCACATCCTCTGTGTAGCGGTGTCTGAAGGGTACTAGAATTTATTAACCAGAGAGTTAGGCTCAGCATCTCTTGGTGTGGATGCATGAAAGTTCCCTTCTGTTGTGTGAGTAGGTCCACCTTGTGAGGTAACTCGTGGTGATTGCTCTTGGCGAAGGATTGTAGGAGGAGGAAAGTACAGTTGTGCACACTTACCATAAATTTAGATGTTCAGGTGTATTCGCTGTTGCAGTCATCATCTGTGGGCTATCCCTGCTGTGGTAGCCCTCTGCCGGCCCGAATACCAGAGTCAATGTTTTTCCTGCACCGGTTGCCGTCGTTTGCTGACCGATGTCATGTCATAGGTTGGTACTAGGCTATCTGCCCGAAGGCATTTATAAGCCTAGCCAGAATGTGTTGGCTTTCGCCGCCCCCTTAGATTAGTTCCCTGTGCCTCTGTCCAGCACAGCAACTGAAGTGATCCCCCAGGTAAACTTTCTGTTTCCCATCCACTCGTCAAGGTTTCTTTTGAAGAGTGTTAGCGAGGAGCTCTGCCTAATGTAGATTGGGATCTTGTTCCAAAGCATGGGAAGTCTCTGAGATAGGAATCTATCCCTCCAGCACGTCCTATTTATTGTTGTGGTGAGGTTTAGATCCCTAGAGCATGTGGTTCGAGGGGATAAGGTTTTCTTTAGGTGGAGCATGTCCATCAATTCTGTTTTGGACATGGCCTTGTATGTCAGGCAGAGATCACCTCTGAGTAGGCGGTATGCAACAGAGTACAACTGGAGTTTCTTCAGTCGAGCTGCATAGGGCATCTGTTTGAGGCAAGTGATCCTCTTGGTGAGGTACTTCTGTGGTCTTTCCAGCTGTTGCAGGTGTCTTGTAAGGTACATTCCAAATGGGGCGTTGTACGCTATGATGGGTCTGATGAGTGATGAGGAGAGGGGCACAATGACCTCTTTTGATCTGGATGCAAACCCTTTTGTGATTAGGTGGGCCACGTAGAAGGATTTTCTAACCACTTTGGCAATGTGATTATCAAAAATGAGATTACTATCTACTTGGGTCGCCAGATCCCTTATCCCTTATTACATCTTCCGTATTTAGGAGACTACCACCTATGTAGTAGTTTGTGGGTACTTTGTTTTTTTCCAAAGGGGATGACTATGCACTTTTTGGCATGTAGCTTGAGGCCATGATTTTGACACCAGATATCCATCTCAGTGAGACCCTTTTAGAGGATGTCTGTGTCAGCCAGAGAGTCAATTATAGCCCCTAGTTTGCAGTCGTCTGTGAAATTGGTCAGCCATAGTCCTCCTGTGCTTGCCTATACCTCTGAGAAGTATATGCCGAACAGGAGGGGTCCTAGGACTGAGCCCTGGGGAACGCCACTTGTAACCAGTTTAGAGTCGGACCTAACTCCCGTAACTCTCACCATGTGGGTTCTGTCCGTGAGCCAGTTGGCAACCCATCTTGTGGCATAGAGGTTTATGTTCAGGCTGGTGAGCTTGTCTATAATACCAGAATGGGAAATGGTGTTGAAGGCCTTAGCTAGGTCTAGGTAGGCTGTGTGTACCACCTTTTCCTCGTCTATAGCCTTGATAACTGTCTCAAAGAAGTCCACCAGGTTTAGGAGGCATGATCTGCCCTTAAAGCCAAACTGGGTAGGGTCCAGTGTTTGGAGGTTCCCAATGTCTCTGTTAATAAGTTCCATGATGATGCGCTCCATAGCCTTGCAGACCAAGCTAGTCAGGCTTATAGGGCGATAGTTCCCGGGGTCTGTTGTGACTCCACCTTTGTGGAGCGGAATAACCGTTGCTGTGCACCACACTATGGGTATGTAGCCTGTGGAGAGGCTGAGTTTCAACAGTGTGTTTAGGTGAGGGGTTAGTTCGTCTTTGAGCTTGTGTAGGACGTAGCCTGGGACACCGTCTGGTCCCATTGATGCTGTGTTTTTGGCTTTGGAGAGGGCTGTTTTAACCTGAGTGTCTGTGATTTCAGGGACTCTACATTCTTCTGGAATGGTTATGGTCTCTTTTGGGGGTAAGAGGGGGGTGAAGTTTGCGCTGAACCTGTCTGCCAGGATGTTGGCGATATCGGTCGGTACATTGTATTTTGTGCCATTCTGCACCAACTCCGAGCAGATCTGAGCATTGCCACTTAGATTCTTGACATAGCTAAAGAATGCCTTGTGGTTATCTTTGGAGTCCTTGGCAATTTTTCTTTCAAAGCTCGCCTTGGATGATTTTATGAGGGATCATACTTTCTTGCGGATACTGACCAGGGATGTCTTATCTTCTTGGGATTTTACTCTTTTCTGTACTAGTTTCTTCCTTCTATTGTATAGCTTGTTTATGGCAGGAGTCCACCAGACTGGTTTCCTTTTCCTGGAGGAGTGAGTCTTGGTTTTGCTTGGGATGACACGATCCATGCATTCTTGTAGCTGCCCGTAGAATGAATTAGTAAAGGATTTTTGAAGCTTGGACAGTGTTATCCTTCAGCATGGGAGCTTCGAAACTTTCCACCTCGGTCTTAAGTAACGTGAAGTTTGCTTTTGAAAAGTTTTTCACGGTGGTTTTCTTGTCTGGGGGTGGGGGCGGAATATGGATTTCCAAACCGATTTGTTTATGGTCAGATGTAACCAGCGAGTGGTTGACCTCTGATGTGATACACCGGTTGCCCATGTTGGTGATGACCAGGTCCAATATGTTGTCACATCTGTTGTTGGAGTGTTGACCAGTTGAACCAGGGCATTTGAGTTTATAAATTCTAGGAAAAGTTGGGCAAGGGAGTTAGTACTTGAGTAGTTCTCCCAGTTAATGTTTGGGTAACTGAAATCACCCAAAATTAGGGTGTTTGGTAGGACCTTTATGTTTCCAGAAACATGGAATGGGGGTCCTGGGACATGGTGGGTGATCTGTAGCAAGCTACAATTTGAATTGCAGTTTTGCCCATTGTTAGTTGCACGTGGATGATCTCTGAAGCATCATGCTGTGCCACTAACCTGGAGGTTTGGATAACCTTGATGAATATGGATATGCCCCTGCCTTTTGTATTTCGATTTGGGTTCTGTGGCTGAAATGTATGGTATGAGTTGTAGCCTGGTAGTGCTGGAGTGCTCTCTGGAGCCTTAAACTAGGTTTCTGTTACTGCACATATATCGATTTTTCTCCATACTGAGGAGTGCCTCGAGTGCGTACATTTTGAGGTTTAGACTTCTGGCACTGAGTAGCATTACCCTCAGTTTTTTGTTACTTGTGCTATTTATGGCGGTGGGTTTGTCGCTTGAGCCTTGCCTAAAAAAGACACTATGGGGGTGGCAAGAGCCTTGGCCAGTATTTGAAAGCCTAAGGGTGACAGGTGCAAGCCGTCTCTAGCGAAGCAGCATGGCTTGTCGAGCATGTCATCCTAGGTGGACAGACACTGGATCCCCTTTGAATGACACCCAGAAACTTAGACAATTGTTGAAATCGAGAATTTTGTCTTTATACCATGGTATCATTCTTGGTGAGGGCAGGATGCTACTCAGGGTCAGGGTCATACTGGCCTGGGCTACGTGATCAGAGAGCTCTTCCATGTCTCTCTTCATGTAGTCCAGGGAGGTACGGCTCAGGTCATTCACACCAACATGGACAATGACAGAGTCACATTTGTACTTGTTCTGGAGTGACCTGAGTGCTTGTGTTATGTGGCGGATCCTGGCACACGACAGGCAGCTAACAGTAACCTTCTCCTTATTCAGCCTAGTGAGTGGGACGTCAATGTGCCTGACTATAGAGTCACCTATTACTAGTATGTTGGGTATGTTATTTTGTCTTAAGGGCTGTGACTGCATGGCACACTGGTTTTGTGAAGTATGTGTTTCATGGTTTGTGTTGGGGGGAGGAGGTTGCTTGGATGTTTGCTTTGGAGGTCTCTGTTGGTTTAACAGATTTTTATTTAGATCCTCTGAGTATGTTTTCATGTATTTATGTGTGTTTTTTGCCGATGCTGGTTTAATGGGTCTATGTAAGACTGGTGGTGTGATGCAAGTATTTCCCTTGTCCTCTTGACTGTCTGATCCATTCTTGGGTTGAGAGAGCTTAGCCTCTAGTTTGGCTGTATAACTGCATCTCTTGCATGTATTAGTGTTTGGTGGTTGGAGGAGGGGGTTGTCTGTGTACATGAGGCAGTTGTAACATTGCCCCAAAATGTCCAGATTCACCAGTTGGACTGGAGAGTACACCTGAAACTGCCCTTTGGACATGCTTGGATAGGTACAGTGAACTGTTTTACTGGATGGCTGGTAAGGTCGAATAGAGAGCTTTGTCCTTCTGTACAGTACAGGAGGGTCTAGTGCTAGGGTTTATAAGTGCTTGCTATAAGTTTTGAGCAAGTGCCGGGCTGAGAAATGAATAACTTGAGTGCTTAAGTTGAAAGTCTGTCTAGCTCCAAGGGAAAAACTGAAGAGGAGACTTTGTGGAGCCGGGAATAGTTTTACCCTAGCTAACCGGTGCTGCCCGGCGCTCAAAACCGGGCAAATACGGTATTTATAGCAGGGAAATGAAAGAGATAGAAATTAGCCCAAAATGGCCAATAAACTACTAATTTCTGGGCTGAAACCACTCCTCCAGGGACAGATAGGCTGCTCAAAGCTCCCCTCTCTCACAGGTGAACAGAGAAAGGTGGGAAGCAAATATATATATATATATATATATATATATATATATATATTTACCCCCCCCCCCCCCCCCAATCAGTGCTATAAAGCAAGGCAGCCGACGCCATTACATCAGTTTTTCTTGCCCTAACCAGTCAGAAGTCCAAGTAAATATAGTAAAGTTGTCCTGGTGGCTAAAAGCCACTGTTAGAAGCTTATGTCTCCCTAAAGAAAAAAGATACAAGGGGGAAGGAGGGAGGGGAAACAAGGACTGCAACAGTGAATACACTCAAACATCTTCATTTATGGTAAGTGTACACAACTGTACTATGTTCTTCGTGTTTCACTGTTGTAGTAATCACCTGTTGGAGGATTCCCAAGCTGGGGAGAAGGGTGGTAGGATCAGTAACAGATCTAGGAATGGGTCAGCATGTCCTGCAGAACTGCAGAGGCAAATTCTGCCCTAGCCTTAGACAACAGAGGTAGGTGGTAATACTTGGTAAAGTCCAGGTGGCAGCTTCCAAGATGTCCCTGGTGGGAACTCCTCTGAGGAATGCTGTGGAAGTTGAGGCTGCCCTGGTGGAATGGGTATGAATATACTTATGGGGTGGTTTCCCATGTAATCTGTAGCAGAAATGGATACAGTGGGATATCCATTTGGAAATGGTTTGCTTGGAAATGGGCTTCCCCTCTGCCCCTGGGGCAAAGCTGACAAAGTAGTTGGTTTGTTTTCCTAAAGGGTTTAGTACAGTCCAGATAGTATCTGAGCTGTCTATGCATGTCTAGTGAGTGCAGAATTCTTTCCCCCTTGTTTTGAGGATTAGGAAAGAAGGTGGGTAGATGTATGGCCTGGCTGAGAATCACATTAGATACCACCTTGGGCATAAATGAGGGATTAGTCCTCAGGGAGACCCTGTCTGCATGGAAAATAATGAAGGGCTCAATTTCTGGCTGAGGCGACAGCTAGTAGAAAAGAAGTCTTCCAGGAGAAGTATCTTCGTTCTGCTGAAACAGAAGGTCCAAAGGGTGGTAAGGTTTGTTTTTCCAAAACATAATTCAGGTCCTAGGCTGGCGTGGGTGGCCTTCTGGGAGGTCTGATATTTGAAGAACTGTTTAATCAAAGGATGGGAGAACAGGGGCTGATCTGTATCAAAATGAGCTGAAATGGCTTGAGGCATTGATTTTAATAGAAGAGAAGGAGAGGCCACTATTAAGTAGCTCCACTAGGTAGCCCAGGATAAGAGGGATGGAAGGTTGTGAGGTACTGACCCTTCTGGACTGGCTCCTGGAGCAGAATCTTTTTCATTTTCCCGCGCAAGATTTTCTGGTGCTGGGCTTTTTCTCCTCTGTGACAATGTCTACGATCTGTTTGCTTTAACAGGGTCCCCTTGTTTACCTTTAGAGTATTAGCCATGCTGATAATTTGAGAGTCTGCAAGTCTGGGTGCAGCATTCCCCCCACCTGAGTCAAGACGTCTGAGATCAGGCAAAGCTGCCTAACAGGCTGTAATGTCAGGCTGCATAGTAAGGAATATCAATGTTGTGTAGGTCAATCTGGAGCAATGAGGATGGCCTTTGGTCTCTCCTCCCTTATTTTGATCAGTACCTTGGGAATAAGAGGCAGAGGAGGGAATGAGTACACAAAGAGGGAGTTCCAGGGGAAGGTCAAGGCATCCACCTTCCACATTAGGTGGTGATACTCCCTGGTACAGAATTTTTTCAGCTGATGGTTGAGATGCAAAGCGATCCACCTCTGGAGTCCCCCATTCCTGAGTGATTTGTAAAATATTTTTCTGTGGAGCTGCCATTCGTGGGGGTCCAGTAAGTGTCTGCTTAAGTGGCCTGCCAGGGTGTTGTTGATCCTTGGTAGGTATTGGGCTATTAAGTGTAATCCCATGGAAGAAGCGGTCAGCCAGAGCTTCATGGCTAGCTGCACAGAGGGTAAGATTAGGTCCCTCCCTGTTTGCTGATATACCACATTACTGTGGTGTTGTCTGTTCTGATAAGGAGAACCACTGGCTTGAGATGGGGTTTGAAGGATGTCAGAGCCTTTTGTACTGCCATCAGTTACTTCTGGTTGATGTGTAAGGGAAGGTGCTGGCCATCCCAAAGACCATGGGTGCACCTGCCTTCTAGGTGAGCGCCCCAAGCAATGTTTGAGGCGTCTGTGGTAATGGTCTGCCCAGTTGGGCGGAGGGTGAAGGTAAGACCCTTGTTCTAGGCACAGGCCCCTGCCCACAAGAGAAACTCGGCCCTTATACAGGGGATCAGAAGGAGAGAGGTCTCTAGAGGTTGAGAGTGCTGACACCAAACCTTTTTTAGATACCACTGAAGTTTTTTCATGTGAAGCCTGGCCAGAGGAATTAGAAGAATGCAAGATCCCATGTACCCCAAGGCTTGCAGGAACTTCCTCGCAGTGACGTAACTTCTGGGAGCCAAATGGGTAAAGTAGAGAGACAGGAAGCTCTGATTTTCTGAGGAGAGGAAGGCCATTGGGGATGCTGTATCCAGCAGTGCTCCCAAGAAAATTATCTTCCTGGAGGGTGTTTGCTTTGATTTCTTCTCGTTGATGGTGTACCTAAGGAGGTTAGGAGGGTTTTGACAAAGAGGAGGTCCTTGAGTAGCCTTTGTTTGCACTCCGCCTGAATGAGGCTGTCGTCCAGATAAGGGTAAATCTGTATATTTTTCTGTCTGCAAAAGGCTATGGCCGGGGCTAAGCATTTGGTGAATACCCTGGGAGCAGCAGATAAGCCAAAAGGTAGCACAGACAACTAAAAGTGTTGTGAGTCTGCTCTGAAGCGAAGAAATTTCCAGCAGGATTCCCTTATGGGGATGTGGAGGTAGGCATCTTTTAGTTCTAGGGTAACTAAGCAGGCATTTTTTGTCAGCATAGGTAGCAGCTGCTGCAAACTTAGCATTCTGAATTTGGGGGCCACCATGGAGGTGTTCAGAATAGGTAGATCCAGGATGGGACGCCAAGTGCCCTCTTTTCCCGGAACAAGGAATACTCTGGAATAAAAGCCTTTGCCTGTTTGATCTGAGGGGACAGGTTCTACTGCCCCTTGGGATATGAGAGTTTGGACTAGTTTCAATGCCTCTGCCCACTCATTTGGAGGTAGGTCTGGGTACCCTCTTGGAATTGGGAGTTCTTTGAAAGAGAATTTGTATCCCTGAAAAATTATCTTTACGACCCATTGGTCCTTTGTTACAGAAAGCCAATTTTCTTTGCACAGGGAGAGCCTTTCTCCTGGTTTTTGTGAGTGAAAAGAGGGAAGAGGGGACAGAGGGAGTCATTGAGAGTTTTTGCCATAGATGGATGGCTTAGAAGCATCTCTTCTGCTTTAACTCAAAATAAGCAGTCCTTATCCAAGGGTGCATCAATTAATTTAGACTTGACGTGATCAGGGAGAGGTTGTTCCTTCAACCATGCATGTCTCCTAATGACAGATCCTGACACTTATGCCCTGCTTGAGGCTTCTAGGGTGTCATATCCACAGTGTAATTACTGTTTGGCCACTTGACAAGTAGCGTGCAGTAAATCTGCTAACTCTTTCGAATTGGTGCAATCAGGAAAGGTTGACATCTTTCGTTTTAATAGTTCCAAAGTGTGCTGTTGATATTTTAACATGTGGACCTGACAACTGAGTGCTCTGATAGCTAAGGTTGCAGAGGTGTATACTTTTTTACCCCATCTGTCCAGAGCTCTGGAATCCTTGCCAGAAGGAATAGGATTCTTTGTAGAACTAGCCTTAGCTTCTTTTGGTCCCTGTGTAATGACCTTTGGGTCTGCAGCAGGATTCTGTACCTGTATTTGTGAGAATCCGGTACTCTGTAATACCTGTCAGGTTTACTGGGAGCAGGTGGGAGGGCGTCAGGAGCTAAGCTGGATTCATGAAAGACATCATCCACCACCTCTAAGATAGGGGGGGCTGGCCAAGGGTCTGTGTTGGGGCAGGTCTAGAAACTCTTAGTCTTTTCTTAGATTGAGGAAGTCCTGGGATTCCCAGTGGAAACGTTCCCTGAGGGTGTGAAGGGTTTCCCCAAAGAAATATCTTCTCTTGGGAAAGCAGAAGGAATGAATTCCTCAGCATCTGAATCCTCAAACAGTCAGAGGTTGTTAATCTTCAAAATTTGAGTAATCAGATTCCTCAGAATCCTGTTCTGTCAGTATTTCAGGAGAAGGGTCTCTTTTCCTTTTAGAAGTTGTGGCCTGACTACCCCTGATAAGGGAGATAAGATCCTCCGCCATTGTAAGCATTTGGGCTTGGGGTGGTGGAGCAGGAGTAAGATGGTGGCTAGAGGTAAATTTCCTAGGAGTGGCCTTGCTTCTAGGCCTAAGAGTATCCATCGGTCTGACAGAAGCAGTAATCGGATGAGAAGACATCTGTTTTAGTCTAGATTCGGTAGTGCAAAAAGCCTCATTGGAAGCCAGTGCCTGCTTCGCGGCTCTGGACCCACCGAGGCAGAAACAAAGGCTCGAAGATGAAGAAGATTTCTGCGGCATACCGGACTCCAAGAGGGTCTCGGTAGAGGCCTGCAAAGGTATCGTGTCGGGCATCAGGGGCTGCGAAGGCACCTCACTGAATTCTGGAGAACTGACGACCTGCTTAGCGGTAGAGTCGTCGGAAGGCTTAGCCTTGGGTTGTCTGTCTCTATCTTTATCTTTATGTTTTTTTCGGAATGTCTACGGATTGCTGGCTGATGGACGCCATTTCAGAATGCGAATATGGAAGACGAAAATACCTGGCTACAGTAAGAGCTGTATGATGAATGGTTCTCGCGTTAAAGAGGGCACAGAACTGGCAATGGTGGACGTCGTGGTCTGAACCTAAACAAGTGACCCAGTATGAATGGAAGTCTCAGTGTGGGATTTGCTTTCCACAGGCAAGACAACTGTTAACTTTTTCTGACATCGGTTAGTGCAAGAAAAAAGGATCCACAACAAGGTACTTAGCTTTAGACGTTTTCAGCTGTAATTCAATCTCTGGTAGTGACCAAATGGCACACTTGCAACCTGCTTCTGCTACAGGCTCCACGGCAAGAAAGACTAATGTAATGGTGTCGGCTGCCTTGCTTTATAGCACTGACGATCTGACGTCAGTCAGCAAGCGACAGTAGCTGACGCAGAAAAACACTGACTCTGGTATTCGGGCCAGCCGAGGGCTACCACAGCAGGGATAACCGACAGGTGATGACTGCAACAGTGAAACATGAAGAACATCCAATGTTGCCTTTTCCAGTAGGGAGTCACCAGCAAGATTTTTGACATGTCTCTCCTGATCTTCAGGGAGACTTTCTGAATGACAAAGAAGGGTGGAAAGGTATACAGAAACTGTCCCTTCCATAAGATGGTGAAGGTGTCCACTCTCCACGCTAGGGGAGAGTGGTGTTTGGTACAGAATTCTGTCAGCTGTCTGTACTGGGGAGGGAGGCAAACAGATTTATATGTGCTGTACCCCATCGTGGACAATGTCTAGGAAAACTTCCCTGTGTACCATCCACTCGTGATGTAGGTAGAATGATCTGCTTAGAGTATCTGCCTGAAGTTTGTCCTAGGAAGGGATGTGTGTTGCCTGTAGGGATAAGTTGTTCTATGAGGCTAATTCTCAAAAGTGTACTGCCAGCTTGCATAGAAGGTAGGACCTGGTCCCCCCCGTTTGCTGATGTACAACATGACAGTGGTATTGTCTGTGAAGATTAGCAGAGGGCCTGGCTGATGGATAGGGAAAAAAGCCTTCAGGACTAAATGAACCGCTGTCATTTCCCTGACACTGATATACTTCCTCAAGAGGGATGCCTGCCAAGGTGCTTGTACCTTGAGCCCCTTCATGGTAGCCCCCCAGCCCAGATCCGATGCATGTGTGTGCATATGTTGAGCTGGTGTGGGGGGGGGGGGTAGTCCTGGATTCCTTTGAAACTGTTGTATTCACCACCTTAGTTGCGTTTGTAGACAAGGAAGGGTATTTGGAAATCTAGAGGATGGCTGTGCTGGGACCAAACGTTCTTCAAATACCACTGTAGCTTACTGGCTAGGGGGAAGCATAGGGATGGTGGCTGCCATAAGACCCAGAAGGTGCATAAACTGTCTTGCTGACAGCTGGTGTATCTGGAGGAGATCCTGGAAATGGTTTTGTCAGGGAGATTACTTGTCTTGGGGTAAAAATGCCCTCATTAGGTCTGTCTGAATCCTGCACCCCAGGAAGAACTTATCTTGTTCTGGGGATAGGGATGATTTGGGGAGGTTCAGTGTGAAACCTAGAATCTGAATCAGGGACATAAGAGAACTGGAGATGATTTTTGAGGGTCTCTTCTTTTTCTGGAAGAATCAAAATATCGTCTAGGTACGGACAGATATGTATACCCTTGGTCCTGCAGAAGGCTATGGTGGGAGCTAGGCATTCGGTGAAAACCCTTGGTGCAATGGACAAATCAAAGGACAAGGTTCTAAATTAAAAATGAAAGCAAAGCCCAGCAAAGCACAAATACTGCTTCTGATTTTGGTGTATGGAGATGTGGAGTTAAGCCTCCTGGTTCAAAGTGGCCATAAATGCTTGTTGTGACAATAGTGGAAGCAGGGCAAGTAGCGACAGCATTCTGAAAGAGGGGACTTTTAGAAAAAGATTAAGAACGGATAAGTCCAGGATTGGTCTCTATGGTCCATCCTTTTTTGGAACCAGGAAAAGTCTGGAGTAAAAACCTTTTCCTTCTTGTCCTAATGGAGCAGGTTCTATGGTGCTTTGTGCCTGTAGATCTTGGGTAATGTGGGGAATTAGGTGAAGCTGACTTTTTTGGGTGGGAAAAGAATGCCCCCCTGTGGGGGTGGGTCTTTCCTGCCAGGATAGGAAATTTCCTTTTTCCACTACTGTCAGCAACCAGTGGTCTATGGCAATTTATTTCCAAAGGTGGCAGATAGTGAGAGAGATGGGAAGACAGGGGGAGGTGGGCAAGGCAGCCACCCATTATTGCCATTATTTCTGTCCTGAAAAGACTGTCTTTGGGCCGGCTGAGAAGAGTTAGTCCTTGAAGAAGGCTGCCTCTTAATCCCTTTCCTATGCCTGCTAGAGGCGGGGTGGTCGCAGAAGGGGCCCATCTGACATAGGATGTCTTAGCAGGTTAATCTCTATAGTACTTGGGTATGGGAGAGACCAGCAGGTGTTTAATATCCTGCAACTCTGTGCTCTTCTCCTGTAGATTTTTAAATAACTCTGCCGACTGCTTACCAAACGGAAGGTTATTGCTTACCAAACGGAAGGTTATGATCAAGAGGAGCATCTAGGATTTTGGACTTAAAATCTTGAGACAGTGGTTGGAGCCTAAGCCAGGAGTATCTATGCAGAACTGATGGAGTCGCAGCTGATCTAGCAGAGTCCTCTGCTGCGTCATAACTGCATCTAATGGAATGCCTGGCCACCTGGGATGCCAAGCAGAGCTTAGATGCTACTTCAGTTTTGTTAGGGGAGTCAGGCAGGGAGTTCAGAAGTGTACAGGCTTGAGATACCAAGTCCAGGGCATATTTTACCATATGTGTTTTGTAGCTAATTGCTCTGTAGGCCAAGGTGGAGGAAGTGTAAGTCTTCTTGTCCAGCCTATTCATAATTTTACTGCCTTTATCTGAAAGTAAAAGAGACGAGGAAGGGAGCAATCTAGATTGTCTATCTGGGGCCACAGCTATAACAGCAGGGTCTGCCAAAGGGGGGGGGGGGTTACTAGGAATTTGTGGTCATCAGGCACTTTATAGACATGGTCTGGTATCCTTGGGGCAGGAGGCAGAGAGTCAGGGTTCTTTGAGCAGGAAGCAAATGCGTCAAGGTATGCAGGGATCACTGGAGGAATAGCTGATGGGGAAGGCAAATCAACCTCCAACAACTCAAAGTATCTTTTTTGAGTTTCTGTCATTTGAGAAGTATCCCATTTGAAGTATTCTTTCATCTTGGTGGTGGTTTCCCCAAATGTTATGTCCTCTGGAGGGGAATGTCCTTCAACAGAACCATCTGGAGAACAATATTCCAGGGCGGAGGCTATTTGTGATGAATAGGTAATAGACTCCTCTGAGCAAGAGAAGAGAGCTTCTTCTTCTACTTCTTCTTCTTCCTGGGAACTAGAGGGAGCAGAAGTAGGCCTTGGGCTGAGCACTGGAAAGTACAGTTTTGTACCTACCATAAATGTAGATGTTCGAGTGCTAATACAGCTGCAGTAATCACAGATGGGTTCTCTGCCGTCAGGCGGGTCCTCGGTCGGCCGAATTCCAAAGTCTAGGTCCGGCGTCGGTTGTTGTCGCTTTCTCTCCTGACGTCAGTGAGGCCGGAGTATATAAGACACAGCCGACGCCATGTTCTTCAGTCTTTCTTGCCCCAGATGTCAGGTGCCCCCAGAAGGAAGGCAATACTATATATATATATATATATATATATATATATATATATATATATATATATATATATATATATACATGCAATGCAATATAATCCAAAATCAGTAGTTGCAAGCAAATAAACCATAGAAGGATAACCCAGTCAGGTTGTATGAAGAGGGGGTTAGGCCCCATGCCTTTACCAAGTGGGGAAGGAGGGAGGGTAACCTGTACTGCAGCTGTATTAGCACTCGAACATCTACATTTAAGGTAGGTACAAAACTGTACTATGTTCATCGTGCATACAGCTGCAGTAATCACAGATGGGTAGAGTCCCAAAGCTACGCACAGGGTGGTAGGTACTAGGTGGAACTGGGATGAGCCAGAATGCTTGCAACACAGCAGTGGCAAAGCCTGCTCTAGTCTTGGAATATAAAGGCAGGTGGTAGTGTTTTGTGAAGGTATGTACAGAACTCCAAGTGGCTGCCTCCAAAATATCTTTGGTAGGAACTCCTCTGAGGAAGGCTGTAGAGGTAGCTGTGGCCCTGGTGGAGTGGGATCTGATGCCTGTGGGAACAGATTTCTCATGATATGAATAACAAAACCGTATGCAGTGGCCTATCCACTTTGAAATTGTCTGCTTGGTAACTGGCTTCCCTTGGGCCCCTACAGCATAGGACACAAAAAGTTGTTCTAATTTCCTGAAGGACTTTGTTCTGTCCAAATAATAACGTAGCTGCCTATGGATGTCTAAGGAGTGTAGCAGCCTTTCCCCTTTGTTTTGAGGATTGGGGTAAAAGGTAGGTAAGTGTATGGCTTGGTTTAAAGCTACCCTGGATACCTCTTTAGGCATAAATGACGGGTTGGTACGAAGGGAAACCCTGTCCTGATGGAAGATGAGGAAGGGCTGCACCGCCATGAGGGCCTGTAGTTCAGAAACCCTATGAGCTGAAGTGATGGCCAGAAGGAAGGCTGTTTTCCAGGACAAATATTGCAAATCTGTTGAGGCAGCTGGTTCAAAAGGAGGCAATGTTAATTTTTCTAGAATGTAATTAAGATCCCAGGCTGGTATTGGTTGTTTCCTTGGTGGTCTTATATTCTTAGCCCCTCTGAGGAACTGTCGTAAGAGTGGGTGAGAAAATAAGGGAGGATCCGTGTTGAATTCTGCAGAAATGGCTGAGGCATGGATTTTTATGGAAGAAAATGAGAGTCCACTGTTCAGCAGCTCAGCTAGATACTGTAATACCTGAGGCAAATTCAGTTTTCTAGGGTCCTGGCCTTTTTTCTCATTCCAAGAGCAAAACCGTTTCCATTTTGCAGAGTAAGCCTTTCTAGTAGATGGCCTTCTGGCCTCCAAAATGACATCCTGCACCTCCTTGGAGAGTAGGGTCTGTTGTGGTGTTAAGGAATTTTCCATGCAGCGAGATTGAGTGTTTTCAGCTGACTGTGAAGAGTTTTGTAGCTGTGCTGAGTCAGCAGAAGAGGCATTAGAGGTAGGGACCAGGGAGGAGTGGATACCAGTGTTGCCTTGGCCAATCTGGAGCAATCAGTATCATCTTCGGTCTGTCCGCTCTTGTTTTCAGGAGCACCTTGGGCAGTAGAGGCAGAGGTGGGAAAGCGTAAACTGTCCATGCTGTCCAACTGAATGAAAGGGCGTCCACTCTCCAGGCCTTTGGATGAAAGGTCCTCGAACAAAACTTTTCCAATTGATGGTTCCTGTGGGAGGCAAAAAGATCTATGTCTGGCCTCCCCCACGCTTGGATTATCTCTGTAAACACCTGAGGATGCAACTTCCATTCGTGTGGATCTGTCATATTTCTGCTTAGATTGTCTGCCAGTGTGTTTTCCAATCCTGGCAAGTACTGTGCTTGAAGTTCGATTTGCCATTCCAGAGCCAAGTTCCAAAGAGTCATGGCTAGTCTGCACAAGTGGTATGAATGTGTTCCTCCTTGTTTGTTTATGTACCACATTACTGTGGTGTTGTCTGTTCTTATCAGTAATTGTCCTGGATGCAGGAAGTCCTTGAAAGCTGTAATTGCATTTATTACTGCTAGCATTTCTTTTTGATTGATGTGAAGGTGCTTTTCCTTTTGGGACCATTTGCCCTGAATGCACCGGTCTGTCATGTGCGCCCCCCAGGCGTAATCTGAGGCGTCTGTTGTGATGACTTGATTTGCTTGAGGCTTGCAGAATGGAAGACCTGTGTTTGCTTGACATGCTTGGGCCCACCATAGAAATTCCTTTTGCAAACATGGAATTATTGGTATTATTGTTTCCAAACTGTGACTGTGTTGAGACCATAGGTTTTTTAGGTACCATTGAAGTTTCCTCATATGCAACTTTGCACATGGGATTAAAAGAATGCAAGATGCCATGAAGCCCAGAGCCTGCAGGATTTTCCTTGCAGTAAGCCTGGTACATTTTGCTAGTATTTTGAAGTACTGAGTTAGTTGCCCCTGTTTTTCTGGCGTAAGGTAGGCCATCTGGGTGTTTGTGTCCAAGTTGGCATCCAGGAAGGTTATTTTCCGAGATGGTGTTAGCCTGGATTTCTCTTTGTTGATTGTGTATCCCAGAGAATGCAGTAACCATGTTACATAGGCCAGATGTTCCAGAAGTATGTGCTTGCTGTCCGCTTGGATCAGGCAGTCGTCCAAATAAGGGTAAATTTGTATCCCTTGAAGTCTGCAGTAGGCAATCACTGATGCCAGGCATTTTGTGAATACTCTGGGCGCAGTAGATAAGACAAAGGGCAATGCAGAGAATTGATAGTGGATTGAACCTGCAAGAAATCTGAGGTATCTTCTGCAGCTTTGTCTGATTGGGACATGCAGGTATGCCTCTTTGAGGTCCAATGTTACTAGCCAAAACTCCTTGCCCAGCATGGGAAGAAGTTGCTGTAATGTGAGCATCTTGAATTTTGGTACGAGTAAAAATGTGTTTAGGATGGATAAGTCCAAAATGGGTCTCCAGTCGGTTCCTTTCCTTGGTACCAGAAAAAGTCTGGAATAAAAACCTTGACCTTGTTCGTGAGTAGGTACCTCTTGAATAGCTCTCATGCCTATGAGCTTTGAAATTTGTAGTTGTGCCTCTGCCCTTTGATTGTGTGGCAGGTTTGGCATGCCTCTCATTTTTGGAAGAGTGTGGAATTGAAATTTGTAGCCTCTGTTTATAACGTCCAGGATCCATTTGTCTGTTGTGACAATATACCAATTTCTTGCAAATAATGCCAGCTTTCCTCCCAAAGGTGCTGCCAGCTGAGACTTGCTTGGCATGGAAATGAGGGAGTCATTGGGTTTGCTTCCTGTATTGTTGTGCACTGTCTTCGCCACCTCTTGGTGCTGGAGTTTGCCATTGTCGGCCTCTATATGATCCTTGTGATTGCCCTCTGCCCCTTGTGCGTCTGTATCTACCTCTTTGGGGCTTGTCAGTGGCTGGAAAGGACCAGTTTTCTGAAGGCCAATTTCTACTAAAACGTGGTGGTTGTACCTGTAGAAAAGATTTGACAGTTTGCATAGATTTGGCTTTTTCTTCCATTTTCCGTAATATCTCCTCAGCATTAGTACCAAACAGCACATCCTTTTGTAAAGGAGCATCTAGAAGTTTAGCTTTCACATGATCAGGCAAGCTTTGTTCCCTAAGCCAGGCATGTCTACAAATTACTGATCCTGTAGCAGCAGC
Source organism: Protopterus annectens (assembly GCF_019279795.1). Classification (NCBI taxonomy): domain Eukaryota; kingdom Metazoa; phylum Chordata; order Ceratodontiformes; family Protopteridae; genus Protopterus; species Protopterus annectens. The sequence goes on along the minus strand of NC_056731.1, from coordinate 640,016,210 downwards.
TCTACTTGAGGCCTCTAGGGCATCATAGCCACATTGTAAGGTGTGTTTACCCACTTGCTCTGCACTATGCATCATATCCTGCAACTCCTTCAAATCTGGTTGTTCAGGTTGAGACATTTTATTCCTTAATTGTGATAACAGGAACTGTTGATATTTAAGCATAAGAAACTGACAATTTAAGGCCCTCATGGCTAGGGTGGCCGAGGTATATACCTTTTCCCCCACCTTTCTAAGGATCTTGATTCTCTTTCGGCAGGAAGTGGATTCATGGCAGTAGAGGCCTTCAATCCCTTGGGGCTTTGAGAAATGGTTTCAGGGTCAGCATTATGGCTTTTGTAGAGAAATTGGTGAGAGTTAGGAACTCTGTAGTACCTATCAGGTTTGACTGGTGCCGGAGGCAGGGAATCCGGGTTAAGGCAAGCCTCCTAATAAACATCATCAAGTATGTCCAAAACAAGAGGTACCGCCAGAGGTCTGTGTTGAGGTAACAAAAGAAATTCCCTAAGTCTTTTCTTGGAATCGGAAAAGTCTTGGCCTTCCCAATGGAAGTGTTCCCTCAAAGTGTGCAAGGTTTCCCCAAAGGAAAAATCCTCAGGAGGAGATACAGAAGGAATGGACTGCTCTGCATCCGATTCTTCAAAAGGGGAGTAAGAGTGTTCCTCTACATCAGAATGTTCTGATAAAATGGAGCCCTGATCAGAAGAGGGAGAATCTTCCTCCACTCTGGGTCTCTTGTCTGGAGGGGGCTGAGAACCCCTGATAAGAGTAATTAAATCCTCAGCCATTTTAAGCATCTGTTTTTTAGGCATGGGGCCTGGAGAAGGACCCTGTGCAACAGGCCTCCTGGGATGCCTGGCTGATTTGGATTTAGTAAAGGCCTTAATAGAAAAGGAAGATGAGGGTCTAAAGACACCATGGGTGGAAGTGGACCTGTCCACATTAGGAGGCTCAACATTCGGAATGGCTTCGGTGGTTGTAGTCTGGGAAAGGGCCGAGGTACCTGCGGTCTCGGGTACAGAGGACACCGCCAAAGGAGTGTCGTCGGTAGTCAGGGACTGCAAAGGCGTCTCGCTGAGAACCGGACCACGTGTAGCCGGTTTTGGCGTGGTGTCGGTGGGGACCGCGGACCTCGCGTGTCGGTCCTTGTCCTTGCGTTTTTTGGACAAAACGGTAGTCGGAGTCTCCGACGACATTTTATAATCAAATTCTTTACCAAAAAAGTGCTGGGCGAACTCCGCCCGACGCTTAATAGTGCGTTTATTGAAAGTAGCGCAAAAGCGACAGCCCGAGACATCGTGGTCTGGGCCTAAACAAGGTATGCAGAGGGAATGGAAATCCTTATGCGGTATTTGCTTCCCACAAGAAATACAATTATTAACTTTTTCTGACATCGGTCTGAGGCAAGAAAAGTTTCCCCAATGGGGTACTTAGCTTTAATGAAGACTTCGGTTTCCAATTTTTCGTAATTCAGGAGCTGGCCGACCGGCACTTGCAAACTGCTTCTGCTTCGGGCACCGCGCGGCAAAAAAGACTGAAGAACATGGCGTCGGCTGTGTCTTACATACTCCGGCCTCACTGACGTCAGGAAAGAAAGCGACAACAACCGACGCCGGACCTAGACTTTGGAATTCGGCCGACCGAGGACCCGCCTGACGGCAGAGAACCCATCTGTGATTACTGCAGCTGTATGCACGATGAACATCAGAGGGGGCTGAGGAGGGTGTAGGCCTAAGGACCATGAAGGCCTGCATCAGGGACTGAGTAAAGGACTGCCAGGTCCGGTTGTCCTTTTGGCGGGGTAGATAAATGTTTAGTTTTTTGTTTTCTTTTAAAAGGAGTAGTTTTGGGAGACACTGTAGGCCTTGATTCTGGGGCCTTAGCAAAGGAAGGAGACTCGGATTCCTGAGATCCAGAAGGCGTCTGGTAGAACCTGGTTCCCCCTCAACATCGGGAATAACTGACGTCTGAGATATCTCCGCGGACGTGCCGGCCAGTGCTTTGGATACAGGTATCTCAAGGGGAGACGTAGAAGCAGAATTCTCTAGCAGACATCCCTCAACCCCTATCTAGGTGATTGGTGGGGCATCCAACGACAGACAGTGGCGGTAGGTCACAAAACTTTGCCCTTTCTCTTTGGCGGTTCTATCAGTTTGGCCGATTCCGGATCCATCCTAAGGGCTAGCTTCTTAAGCCTTTGATTTTTTACGCACAGGTTAAGGGCAGCCAAACGGCTTGTAAGAATTTAGAAACGAAGGACTGGCAAATGGTACAGGAGGTATGGTCGTGTTCCCAGCCTAGACAAAAGATGCAACAGTCATGGGTGTCCTTATGTGGAATTTGATGCCCGCATCTGCATTTACCCTTCTTAGTGGACATCGGCTAATGTAAAAACCAGCAAACCAAGCTCAAGCATTAAGTAAGAAACCCCCAACAAGGTAGTTAACTTTGGATGTCTAGTTAAAGAGGAGCGATCTGATTGATATGACGTTCGACTGTGGCAGAAAAGTTTTGAGGTCTGTGTGTGCAGACCTCACATTTAAGGTCCCTGGTTTATGGCCCTGTGTGTGACGTCCCACGCACCTACAGCAACCAGACTGAAAGCTTTTGTATAGCAGCCGATGTTCAGGTCACCTGAGGCGGAGGATCCACAGTAAGAATACTGAAACATGAGAATAGAATGACAGCAATCATTATACACATGAATCCTGTTATTAGCTACCATAAATTTTTCTTTTTCTCCTACAGCCTTCAGTGAAGAAGCTCTTTAAGCTGAAAAGTTTGCAGTTTAACCAGGATTAGTCAAAGCTGTCTACTGTTTGCAGTTTAACCAGGACTGGTTGAGGCATTCTCCATCTCACTGCGGTTCATTACATATGTGGCTTACTCTTTCTACTGAAATCTCTTCTGCTTGTAAGCCAGTCCGCGGACTTAACTGATGTTGCATAAACTTTCTACAGTTATAACCATCAAGTTTCTCTGGAATTAGAATAAGAGACATTTTCTCACATCATTCTGTTGTCTAAGTCAGTGGTTTTCTGAATGAGCTCTTCCTGCATAGGTTCTAACACAACCGTCCTAGGCATCAGCTCTTTGTCTGACGTCTGGGCGGAGTAATAATAGAGTAAATATTTAATGCAAGTTCCACTGATCTGCTACTGGTTTCTTTTTCTGTACTGCTTCAGGCACTCGCTTATCCTGAAAATCTCACGATGGATGCTATCGAACTCCTTAGCAAAACAGAACTCTACTGCAGTTTCTTGTTCAGCTGCCTTGTGACTTTTCTTGTTACTCTCAACTGAACATGTTGTATTTCCACTCTTTCCTTATTTCTTTCATGGGAAACATCCACCCTTATTCTTATTTCAGCAGATTTAACAAGCAACTGGATCTTAAAAACTCAGGGAAGCATCTTATTTATTTTAACATCTACTGTTTTCCCACAGTTAGATAGGATAAATCAGTGTGTTGCTTAACTAATACTAGACGGCACAGTGGTGCAGCAGTAGCGTTATCGCCTCACAGCAAGAGGTTCTCCGGTTTGATTCTCAGCTGGGGTGCCTTCTGTGCTGAGTCTGCATGTCCTCCCTACGTTTGTGTGGGTTTCCTCCGGATGCTCCAGTTTCCTCCCACATCACAAAGGCATGCGTCTGGAGCGTTTCTCCCCAGGCCTCCGCTGAACACTGGCTTTGTTCCAAGTCGGACCTTCCCAGTAAATAAATGTTAAATAAATAATCAGCATAATGGAAGCCCCTCCTCTGTGAAACATTCAATTAATAATTAAAACCTTTCAGAAATAGAGGGAGCTCCCAAACTGGACAATACTTATTCTCTGAAATTTGCCTGGAAAGGACTGATGGAAAAAGTCAACTGGCTGATTCTTCCAAATAAAAAGAACTGAAAATAGTACAGGGTGCTGCATCCTTTTTAGTAAAGTATCACATCATCATCCTTGGCATAAGGAGGAGTCCAACTGCACTCTGGGGAAGTCCAAAGCTCTGGAAGTCGGGCCAGAGAAGCAGACAACCACCTACAATAAATTCTCATGGATAAGGAATTGCACTGAAATGGTGATCGAATGACAACCATCATTAGAAAAAAAAATTAACATAGAGCTTCAGTAGGATTAAATAACATTGCTGACAGAAGGACATAAACATATAATGTCACACCCTCCAAGCAGGCGGGTCAAAGAAAAAATACCCAATCCAAAAATGTTAAATAAGATAGCTACCATTCCCTCTATGATGCATTTTAAAATCATATCTAAAGAAGTGCTTGCTAACTCAAAAACGTGCATCGGAGGAAATCATCCACTAACAATGATGCCACTCAGCAGTGAAAACTATCACTTCTTCTGTGATGCATTTCAAGATGCTTACAAATCACATTTAAACCACAGCTAAAGTAACACATATTAACTCTAGACAGTGAATTGCAGTGCAATCATCCTTTAATAAAGATGCCACTCAGCAATGAAGATTAACTGTAGATTCTACCACCTCTCCAGAATGTAATTACATGAAACAAAAGAAACATCTGTACTAATACATTCAAAACAATAACTTCAATCCCATACTCAGAAAAATGTGTGGAGCCACCCCTACCTGGCAAAGTCCATGGTAAAAGCTTAAGGGGAGTTCCAAAGAAATCCTTCCCTTGCATGGCCTTGAGGGCAGTTTCCTGAGAATACTGATGACGAAAGAATATCAAGCCATAGCGGGATTCCCCACTGCCGTGGATCTGCAGTTCTGATATTTTCCCAAACTTTTTGAATGCAACGAAGAGCGCAAGTCTTGTACTTGAATCTAAAAATACACACAAAGCATGCAATAAGTCCGTGCATCCACCATTTAAAAAAAATGAAAAAGTAAATTCCTAACTGGTGAGGAAGAGGAAGCAGGGTGGGTATGTGGCATTAAGTCTGAAGTAACCTTTCTGTACTTCCAGACCCAGTCACCTGGCAAGGATGAAGTCTTTATTTTTCCTGGTTATGGCAGGCCTACTGAGCTACTAACCTTGGATTTCTGATTTTGGTATTAGTGATTAGAATACAGCAAGGCTAGCAAACCATTGCTTTTCAACTGCTCTGTGGCACTGATGTATAAAACCTTAAGTACAGTCCAGATTAACACAGTTTGAACAGCAATCTGAACACTAGATGAACGTAGTATGAGACACTGAAAGTGAATGGCTCACAGTAGCCCACCAATCCTAGAGGATGGAACAGGAGGTTTCCAGTCAGCCAAAACTGCCTTCATGTAAGCAGAGACTTTCCCAGCATAAAAATGGCCAGGATCGGTGATGTGAGCTTGGCAATCCCAAATCAGGGGCAACAGTCCTCATCAGTGTGTGGTAAAAGCATGTGCATGCAAGAGATGAGGTCATGGCCTCCCTTACAAACAAATATTAATACAGAAATGATTGCATGGACAAAAATAAACTTGGGCCAGAAACACAAAAGCAATTAAAGAATCTAGGGAAAAAATGTCTTTTCTAGAGAAAGCATACTCAGCCAAATGAAGCATAAACAGCACTATGTTTTAGAAAAAAATAATTTTCAAAATGGAAATAAAAATATCTGAAAAGGCTGCAGTCATTTACCTATGGAAGTGATCAAGTCCTTTCTTTTGTGGAAAACAGCAACCCCCTAGCTTTTCTAAATGACAGCCCTAAGAAGCTACAACCATCGGGTGGCCTCAGTTAATGTGGATAAGGACAATAGACCTGTTAAATGAGGTGGTAATAAAGATCTGGGCTTATAGTGGAAATTAAGTAACAATCTACCTTCTTTATGGCAATTTCAGGCTCCTTACTTCTGTGAATAGTTTCTCTGCAGTCTAACAAGAGCAAAAGAAATGATGGCAGCAAATTACTGAAGACAGTCTTACCAAATATAGTTTGGTGCAGTATATACATTCTTTACTAAATGCAATGACCAGCTGTCCTGAACACAGACTCATTACACAGGCAACAGATCGTGTATTATAACAATCTGTGAACGCAGAAAAGAGGACTACACTCTTGTGTTGTGTAGCAAAATTCATGGCCACTAGTTTGTCTGTTTTCCCTGAAATGATCAGATGCTTTGACTGCAAGAAGCTGTATGAGGGACAATATTCAAGTAACTACCGAATACTTCAAAAAGTTTAGAAAGTGCAGTTGTGTTACCAACTCACCATAATTATAGGTGCTAAAATTGTAGTCACTGTTGGAGTCCTACTTTCAAAGATCAACGCTACAGGCAAAGTCCTACATCCTTCAAGATTTTCCAGGTCTAATTCCCTTCCCTCCTATGCTGACTAAGTCTCCTGCTTTTAGGATATCTCCACATCCTGGTATAAATGCTGATACATGTCATCTTCTCTACTTTTCTGCCTCACATATAAAACATACACATACTATAAAAATGGGATCCACAAATGAGAACCTGAAATTCTAGGAGACGCTGTACAATATCTTTTTTTGAATATTTCTTATTACATTTTTCCACAAATGCAAAGTAAAAATATGAGTATAAAATAATATAGACAATACAGCATGTATTACATAGATGAGTAAAGGTAAATTACAGTTATGTACCTACCAAAAATGTAGATGTTCGAGTGTTTACACTGCTGCAGTCATTACACTTGGGTTATCCTGCCATCAGGCAGTCCCGCAGTCGGCCAGAGTTCCAAAATCTTGGTCCGGTGTCAGTTGCTGTCACTTCTTCCCTGACGTCAGTGCGCCAGGAGTATATAAGATGCATCCAACGCCATTTTTTTTTTCAGTTTTTCTTGCCCCAGATGTCAGGTGCCCCCAAGTAGGTAGGCAATACATATTGCTAATAAAAAATATACATATAAAATAAAAACAATACTTTCAGTTACAAGCAAATACACCACAAAGGTTGTATAGGATAGAAAGGTATAGATAAATCCAACTAGTTCAGAGGGGATGGAGGGAGGGTAACCTGGACTGCAGCAGTGTGAACACTTGAACATCTACATTTATGGTAGGTACAAAACTGCACTATGTTCATCGTGTTACACTGCTGCAGTCATTACACTTGGGTAGAATCCCAAAGCTAAGGTTGAGTGGCTGGTCTATAAAGATTTAGGATTGGCTATGAGGCCCTGCAGAACTGCAGTGGCAAATCCTGCTCTTGATTTAGACTAAAGAGGCAGGTGGTAGTGCTTGGTAAAGGTGTGCACTTTACTCCAAGTTGCAGCCTCCAAAATTTCTTTAGTAGGTACTCCTCTGAGAAAGGCTGCTGAAGTGGCTGTTGCCCTGGTGGAATGTGGCCTAATATTGTTTGGGACTGATTTTCCATGCTGTGTGTAGCAGTAACGAATACAGTGTCCTATCCATTTGGATATAGTCTGCTTTGAGATAGCCTTGCCCTGTGATCCTGCAGCATATGCTACAAACAGTTGCTCAGTTTTCCTGAAAGCCTTTGTTTTGTCCAAGTAGAAGCGTAGCTGCCTGTGTATGTCCAAAGAATGCAGAAGTTTCTCCCCTTTATTCTGGGGGTTTGGATAAAAAGTTGGCAAATGGATGGTTTGGTTAAGAGCCACACTAGATACCACCTTTGGCATAAAGGTAGGGTTTGTCCTTAAAGAAACCCTGTCCTGATGAAAAATTATAAAAGGTTCCACTGCCATTAATACCTGTAGCTCTGAGACTCTTCGTGCTGAAGTTACTGCCAGGAGCAGAGCTGTTTTCCATGATAAAAATTTTAGATCGGCTGTATTGGCTAGCTCAAAAGGTGGCAGGGTTAGTTTTTCCAAAACTAAATTGAGGTCACAAGTTGGTGTTGGTGCTCTCCGGGGCAGTCTTATGTTTTTAGCCCCTCTGAGGTACTGCTTTAGCAAGGGATGAGAGAATAAAGGAGGATCCATGTTGTAATGTGCTGAAATGGCAGAGGCGTCGATCTTAACTGATGAGAAGGATAGGCCTCTGTCCAGCATCTCAGTTAAGTATTGTAAAATCTGAGGAATGTTTGGAACAAGAGGGTCAAGGCTTTGAGCCTGGTTCCAGGCGCAGAATTTCTTCCATTTGTCTGAGTAAGCTTTCCTGGTGCTAGGCCTCCTGGCCTCCAAAATGACATCCATAACAGCTTTAGAGAGAGGTGTTGCCTGTTTGACTAATGAATCTGTCATGCAGCCAGGTTTAGGGTTTTGAGCTGACCATGCAGGATCTGATTGTTTTCTTGAGTCAAAAGGTGTGGAATTTGAGGCAAAATCCATGGTAGGCCTTGAGCTAAGTTCCTTAAGATAGGGCACCAGTGCTGGCGTGGCCAGTCTGGAGCAATCAGGATCACCTGTAGTTTTTCTTGTCTGGCTTTTAGGAGTACCTTTGAAAGGAGAGGCAGTGGCGGGAAGGCATAAACTTTTAGGTTTTTCCAGCTGAACAGAAGAGCATCCACTTTCCATGCTTGTTTGTGATAAGTCCTTGTGCAGAATTTTTGTAGTTGGCAATTCAGTGGGGAGGCAAAAAGATCTATGTCTGAGCATCCCCATTTTTGCGTTACCATGCTAAAGATTTGTGGATTTAATTTCCATTCGTGAGGGTCCATGATATTTCTGCTTAGATCGTCTGCCAGAGTATTTTTCTTCCCTGGCAGGAATTGCGCTTGCAGGTCAACTTGATACGTTAGAGCTGTGTTCCACACGGACATGGCTTGCCTGCATAAGGGATAAGAATGAGTGCCCCCTTGCTTGTTTATGTACCACATTACTGTGGTGTTGTCTGTCTTTAATAATAATTGTCCTGGATGCAGAAGGTCCTTGAAAGCTGTTAGGGCATTTTGAACAGCCAACATCTCTTTTTGATTGATGTGAAGATGCATCTGGTCTGTGGTCCACTTGCCCTGAATGCATTTTCCTGCCATGTGTGCTCCACAGGCTTAATCCGAAGCATCTGTTGTTAGAGTCTGCCTGGCTGTGGGTAGGGTAAAAGGCTGACCCTTGTTTAGGTGACATGCCTGTGCCCACCATCGAAACTCCTGTTGTAGGCAGGGAATCATTGGTATTACTGCTTCTAAACTGTGAGAGTGTTGAGTCCAAACGCTTTTTAGGTACCATTGTAATTTCCTCATATGCAGTCTAGCATATGGTATTAGTAGTATGCAGAATGGCATGAATCCCAGGGCCTGCAGAATTTTTCTTGCAGGGAGATGGGACTTTTTTGCCAGTAGTTGAAAATATTGAGTTAGTTGAACTTGTCTGGCGTGAGGTAAGCCATCTGGGCCGTTGTATTTAAGCTGGAACCCAGGAATATAATCTGTTGTGAGGGCACTAGTTTTGACTTCTTTTCGTTTACTGTGTACCCTAGACAAATTAGCAACCTTTTTACAAATGCCAGATGCTGTAGAAGAATGTCCTTTGTCTCTGCTTGAATGAGGCAGTCGTCCAGGTATGGATATATTTGAATTCCTTTTTGTCTGCAAAATGCAATTACTGGTGCCATTCACTTTGTGAAGACCCTGGGCGCAGTAGATAAGCCAAAGGGCAGTGCAGAGAATTGGTAGTACATTGTACCAGCTTTGAATCGGAGGTATCTTCTGCAATTTTGTCCGATAGGGACATGCAGGTATGCCTCTTTGAGGTCCAGAGTAACAAGCCAAGCCTTCTTGCCCAGCATGGGTAGAAGCTGCTGTAATGTCAACATTTTGAATTTCGGAATATCCAGTTAAGTATTTAGAATTGAAAGGTCTAGTATGGGCCTCCAGGCCTTGTCCTTTCTGGGGACCAGGAAGAGTCTTGAGTAAAAACCTTGTCCTTGTTCCTGTTGTGGTACTTTTTGAATAGCTCTCATGCCCACGAGGGCTGAAATTTATTTTTGTGCCTCTGCCCATTGATTTTGTGGCAGGTCTGGCATTCCTTTTAGCCTTGGTAAAGTATGAAAGTGGAACCTGTAACCTTGAGAAGCAATATTCAGAACTCATTTGTCTTGGGTGATTGCCAGTTTTGAGGAAAAAGTGCTAGTTTTCCCCCTAAGGGGGCTTCCAAAAGGGAAGTGTTTGGCGTACGAAGGGGAAAGTCATTGTGACTGCTTCCTGTAAGTTTGAGACTTGTCCTCACCTCCTTTTGGGGTAGAGGTGCCCCACTGTCGTTGTCTGTTTGAGCCTTGGGGTTGAGATCTGCCTCTTGGGCATCTGTATCTGCCTCTCTGTGGCCTGTCTGACACTGGAAAGGACCAATTCTTTGTTGGCTAATTTCTGCTAAATCGAGGTGGCTGTACCTGTAAGAAATCCTTGACTGTTTGCATAGATTTAGCTTTATCTTCCATTTTCCTTATCACCTCTTCTACCTTAACACCAAACAAGGTATCATGCTGTAAAGGAGCATCCAATAATTTTGCCTTAACATGATCAGGTAAACTCTGTTCTTTTAACCAAGCATGTCTTCGAATCACAGAACCTGTAACTGCGGCTCTTCAAGAGGCCTCTAAAGAATCAAAACCACATTGCAGAGTATGTTTTCCCACCTGTTCAACTGCATGCAATAAATCCTGCATTACTTTACAATCAGGAGCTTCTGAGCTTGCAAGCATTTTCTGTTTTAACTGAGCCATTACATATTGTTGGTACTTAAGCATGTGAAACTGGCAATTTAAAGCTCTTACTGCTAAAGTTGCAGAAGTGTATACTTTCTTCCCCCATCTATCCAAAGCTCTGGAATCTCTGTCAGAGGGTACTGGATTTTTTGCAATGGAAGCCTTAACCCCTTTTGGACCCTGGGAAATAGTGTCTGGATCAGCAGAAGGGTTTTTATAAAGAAACTTGTGAGAGTCAGGGACTCTATCATAGTCTGGCTTGGCTGGTACAGGGGGCAAAGAATCAGGAGATGAGCTGGATTCAGAGAACACATCATCCACAATATCTAGCACAGGCGGAATAGCCAGGGGCTTGTGCTGAGGCAATAAAAGGAAATCCTTGAGCCTTTTTTCTTGGATTCTGAGTAATCCTGACTTTCCCAGTGGAAATGCTCCCTCATGGTATGTAAAGTTTCCCCAAAAGAATAATCCTCAGGAGGAGAGGCTGAAGGGATAGATTCTTCAGCTTCGGAGTCCTCATAGGTGGGTAGAGAGTATCCCTGGTCTGAAGAGGAATCAGAGGAAATGGAAACCTGATCAGAGGAATCATAGTCTGTATCCTGCCTAGGCCTTTTCTCAGGAGGGGGATGGGAACCCCTGATTAGAGTAATGAGGTCTTCGGCCATTTTAAGCATCTGTTTCTTAGGCATGGAGGACTGTCCAGGAGAATGCTGTACTTGTTTCTTTGTCTTTAATGGTACTTTTGTCTTGGCTGTTGTTTTAATGGTAAGTTGTGAAGGTCTGAAAACACCATCAGAAGCTGATGCCTGCTCAGCAGCTCCGGACCCATCTGAGGGATTAGTTTCCGTAGGCCCAGTACCTTGAGTTTCCAGAGGCCTAGTTGTTTCCACGTGGGAGTCGGAGGTGGCCTGTGGCTCTGAGGTAGCGGGTGTCAGGGGCTGCGAAAGCGCCTTACTGAGAACTGGCGACTGGCCTAGAAGAGGTTTCGTCGTCGGTTTTGGACCACGGATGCCTGTCTTTATCCTTGTCCTTGCGGGGTTTTTTTGGGTATTGTGGTCGACGGTTGATCCGACAGCATAGTATAATTGAACCTTCGGCCAAAGTAGTGCAAAGCAAAATCAAAACGTCTTTTTGCAGTGCGTTTGTTAAATCTAGCACAAAACCGACAACAAGTGACGTCGTGATCAGGGCCTAGGCATGGAATACAGTAAGAGTGGAAGTCCTTATGAGGTATTTGCTTCCCACAAGAAATACAATTATTAACTTTTTCTGACATCGGTCTAAAGCAAGAAAAAAGTTTCCCCAACGGGGTACTTAGCTTTATTGAAGACTTTGGATCTGAAATTCGACTTCAAAAATCTCAGGAGTCGGCCGAGCAGCACTTGCGAACTGCTTCTGCTTCGGGCACCACGCGGCAAGAAAGACTGAAGAAAATGGCGTCTGATGCATCTTATATACCCCTGGCGCACTGACGTCAGGGAAGAAGCGACACCAACTGACACCAGACCAAGACTTTGGAACTCTGGCCAACTGCGGGACCGCCTGACGGCAGGATAACCCAAGTGTAATGACTGCAGCAGTGTAACACCATGAAAATCCACACTTTCCAGAGAAAAAACATTAAACATTTACAAGAAACCTTGAGACTAGTAATTTGACATGTTTACAACATATTTAGGGGTTACAGTAGCGCAGAGTTATGATACAACACTGAGTATTGGGTTAGTGTATGCAGGGTACCTTTAACTGACCAGAATGCAAGAAAAAGAAAGAGAAACAAAAAGAATAAAAAAAAAATCACATATTTACAGTATATACAATGCTGGAAGCCATCCTTTTGTTGACATCCCAGAAGTGTGTTTTATATGTCAGTGATACAACTATTTATGATCAGAAACATAGAGGTTTTTATTTTCTATCAACCAGCTACTTGACATTTAGCTTTATGTATTTTGTAAGCTTATCAAAATTGTTTCTAGGAGAGGATTCCAGTATGTTTGAAAGTAATTTTTTTAATACTTTTAGTAGCTAGTTTGTGGGAGGTGATATATTTAACTGCCATGTCTTTAAAGTTGTTCCATGAGATGTTTTTATTATTACCCCAATTCTTAGAAATATAGAATTTAAGTAGTGTGCATACTGTAACTAAGATATGCTTGCGCATTCCATTGATTGAATTAGGAATTATATGCAGAAAGTACAGTTTTGTACCTACCATAAATGTAGATGTTCGAGTGTTCACACTGCTGCAGTCATCACACTTGGGGTTATCCTGCCGTCAGGCGGTCCCGCAGTCGGCCCGAGTTCCAAAGTCTTGGTCCGGCGTCGGTTGCTGTTGCTTCTTTCTTGACGTCAGTGCATCCGACACCATTTTCTTCAGTTTTTCTTACCCCAGATGTCAGGTGCCCCCAATAGGTAGGCAAAACATATTGTTATATAAAAATATACATATAAAAATAAAGCATTACCCTCAGTCACAAGCAAATACACCACAGAGGTTGTATAGGATAGAAAGGTATACGTAAGTCCAGCTAGTTCAGAGGGGATGGAGGGAGGGTAACCTGGACTGCAGCAGTGTGAACACTCGAACATCTACATTTATGGTAGGTACAAACCTGTACTTTGTTCATCGTGTTACACTACTGCAGTCATCACACTTGGGTTGAATCCCAAAGCTAAGGATGGGTGGTGGAACTAAACAGGGTTTGGAGAGGCTAGCAGGCCCTGCAGAACTGCAGTGGCAAAGCCAGCTCTGGTTTTAGAGTATAGTGGTAAGTGATCGTGCTTGGTGAAGGTGTGCACTGAACTCCAAGTTGCAGCCTCCAAAATATCCTTGGTTGGTACCCCTCTGAGGATGTTGCTGTAGACCTGGTGGAATGGGGCCTGATTTTACCAGGTACAGATTACCCATGGTGTGTGTAGCAGAAACGGATACAATGTCCTATCCATTTTGAAATGGTCTGTTTTGAGATAGCTTTTCCTTGAGATCTTGCAGCATAGGATACAAAGAGCTGGTCAGATTTTCTGAAAGCCTTAGTTTTATCCAAGTAGTAACGTAATTGCCTGTGAATGTCCAAAGAGTGTAGGAGCTTTTCCCCTTTGTTCTGGGGGTTTGAATAAAAGGTGGGCAAATGAGTGGTTTGGTTTAGGGCCACACTGGATACCACCTTTGGCATAAAGGAAGGGTTAGTTCGTAAAGAGACTATGTCTTGATGAAAAATTATGAAAGGCTCCACTGCCATTTGGGCCTGTAGTTCTGAGACTCTTCGTGCTGAAGTTATTGCTAGCAGCAGGGCAGTTTTCCATGATAGGAACTGTAGATCAGTTGTGAAAGCTGGTTCAAAGGGCGGAAGTGTAAGCTTTTCCAAAACAAAGTTGAGATCCCAAGTTGGTGTTGGTGCTCTCCGGGGCGGTCTTATGTTCTTAGCCCCTCTGAGGAACTGTCTTAGTAATGGATGTGAATATATAGGAGGCTCCATGTTGTATTGAGCTGAAATAGCTGAGGTGTGGATCTTAATAGATGAGAAGGAAAGTCCTTTGTGCAACGTCAGTTAAATATTTAAGAATTTGAGGAATATTTGGGACAAGGGGATTTTGGCCTTTAGCCTGGTTCCAGGCGCAGAATCTTTTCCATTTGTCTGAATAGACTTTCCTGGTGCTGGGCTTCCTGGCCTCCAGAATGACATCCATCACAGCTTTAGACAGAAGTGTTGACTGGTTGTTTAGGCAATTTGCCATGCAGCCAGATTTAAAGTATTGAGCTGGCTGTGTAGAATCTGATTGTTTTGCTGAGTGAGCAGGTGAGGAATTGTAGGTAAAATCCATGGTGGGCCTTGAGCCATGTTCCTTAGTATTGGATCCCAGTGTTGGCGTGGCCAGTCTGGAGCAATGAGTATCATTTGTGGCCTCTCTAATCTGGCTTTCAGCAGTACCTTTGCCAGAAGAGGCAGTGGAGGAAAGGCATACACTGTCAATGTTTTCCAACTGAATGAGAGGGCGTCCACTTTCCAAGCTAGTGTGTGGTATGTCCTTGTGCAGAATATCCGTAGTTGGTAGTTTTGGGGGGAAGCAAACAGATCTATGTCTGGACTCCCCCATTTTTGAGTTATCATTGCGAATACTCGTGGATATAGTTTCCACTCGTGAGGATGTGTGATGTTTCTGCTTAGATCGTCTGCCAGTGTGTTTTTCTTTCCTGGCAGGAATTGTGCTTGTAGTTGAACTTGGTAGGTCAGTGCTGTGTTCCACAAGGTCATTGCTCGTCTGCATAGGGGGTAGGAGTGTGTGCCCCCTTGCTTGTTTATGTACCACATCACTGTGGTGTTGTCCGTCTTTATTAGGAGTTGTCCTGGATGTAGGAGGTCCTTGAAAGCTGTTAGGACATTTTGTACAGCTAGCATCTCTTTTTGATTGATATGTAGATGCCTTTGGTTTGCAGGCCATTTGCCCTGAATACACTGTCCTGCCATGTGTGCTCCCCAGGCATAATCCGATGCATCTGTTGTTATAGTTTGCCTGGCTGTGGGTAAGGTAAAAGGTAGACCCTTGTTGAGTTGGCATGCCTGAGCCCACCATAGAAACTCCTGTTGAAGGCAGGGAATGAGTGGAATTATTGTTTCCAAGCTGTGGCTGTGTTGAGACCATACGCTTTTCAGGTACCATTGTAATTTCCTCATATGCAGTTTTGCAAATGGTATTAGTAGTATGCAAGATGCCATGAATCCCAAGGCCTGCAGAATTTTTCTTGAAGGGAGTTGGGTCTTTGTTGCCATCATTTTGAAGTATAGAGTCAGTTGTCCTTGCTTGTCTGGCGTGAGATAAGCCATCTGGGCCATTGTATTTAAGCTGGCACCCAGGAATATTATGTCTTGTGACTGCACCAGTTTTGACTTCTTTTCGTTTACTGTGTACCCTAGGCACCTTAGTAGGCTCTTGACAAACGCCAGATGCTTTAATAGAATGTCCTTGCTTTCTGCTTTAATAAGGCAGTCGTCCAGGTATGGATATATCTGAATCCCTCTTTGTCTGTAGTATGCAATTACTGGTGCCAGGCATTTTGTGAAGACCCTGGGCATAGTAGATAAGCCAAAGGGCAGTGCAGAGAATTGGTAATGGGTTGAACCTACAATAAATCGGAGGTATCTTCTGCAATTTTGTCTGATAGGGACATGCAGGTATGCCTCCTTTAGGTCCAACATTACTAGCCAAGCCTTCTTGCCCAGCATGGGAAGAAGTTGCTGTAGTGTTAGCATCTTGAATTTGGGTACTGCCATGTATGTGTTTAGAATTGAGAGGTCCAGAATGGGTCTCCAGGCTTTGTCCTTTCAGGGAACTAGAAACAGTCTTGAGTAAAATCCTTGTCCTTGCTCCTGTGTAGGAACCTGTTGAATGGCTCTCATGTCCATGAGAGCTGGAATTTGCTTTTGAGCCTCTGCCCATTGATTTGGTGGCAGGTTTGGCATTCCTTTTAACCTTAGCAAAGTGTGAAAGTGGAATCTGTATCCTTGAGAAACAATATTTAGGACCCATTTGTCTTTTGTGATGATGTGCCAATTGTCTGCAAAAAAGTGCTAGTTTTCCTGCTAGTTTTCCCCCCAAGGGAGCTGCCAAGAGGGTTTTGCTTGGCAGTCTGAGGGGTAAGTCACTGTGTTTGTCTTCTGGTAGTTTGAGACGTGTCTTCTTCACCTTTATGGGTTGTGGCACTCCATTGTCCAGGCTGGTAAGAGCCTTGTGGCTGGCCTCTGCCTCTTGGGTGTCTGTATCTGCCCCTCTGTGGTCTGGCAGAAGCTGGAAAGGACCAGTTTTTGGTTGGCCAACTTCTGCTGAAACGAGGGGGTTGAACCTGTAAAAAATCATTGACCGGCTGCATAGATTTTGCCTTATCCTCCATTTTCTTTTAAACTTCTTCTGCTTTTACACCAAATAAAACATCCTGCTGTAAAGGTGCATCCAATAACTTCGCTTTAACATGATCAGGTAGAGTTTGTTCCTTTAACCAAGCATGCCTACGTATGACAGACCCTGTCACTGCTGCTCTACAAGAAGCTTCCAATGAATCAAATCCACATTGCAAAGTATGTTTTCCCACTTGTTCAGTTGAATGCAACAAATCTTGCATTTCCTTGTAATCTGGCTGGTCTGTATGTGCGAGCATTTTTTGTTTTAATTGAGACATCAGATATTGTTGATATTTCAGCATGTGGAACTGACAATTTAAGGCCCTCATAGCTAGAGTAGTTGAGGTATATACTTTCTTTCCCCATCTGTCTAGTGCTCTAGAATCCCTATCAGAGGGCACAGGATTTTTAGCAATAGAGGCCTTAACCCCTTTGGGACCTTGGGAAATGGTTTCTGGGTCAGCAACAGGGCTTTTACACAGGAATTTGTGTGAGTCAGGGACTCTGTAGTATCTGTCTGGTTTGGCTGGTGCAGGAGGTAGTGAATCTGGGTTAAGGCTAGACTCTGAATAAACATCATCCACAATGTCTAACACGGGTGGAATAGCAAGTGGTCTGTGCTGGGGTAGTAAAAGGAACTCTCGGAGCCTTTTCTTAGAATCAGAGTAATCCTGGCCTTCCCAGTGGAAATGTTCCCTCATAGTATGCAAGGTTTCGCCATAAGAGTAGTCTTCTGGGGGAGATGCAGAAGGGATAGACTCTTCAGCATCAGAATCTTCATAAGGGGGAAAGGAATATTCTTGTTCCTCAGAAGAATCTGAGGAAATTGAAACCTGGTCAGAGGAAGCATAGTCCTCCTCCTGCCTTGGCCTTTTATCAGGAGGGGGAAGGGAACCCCTGATTAGGGTAATTAAGTCTTCAGCCATCTTAAGCATCTGTTTCTTAGGCATGAGGCCTTGTACAGGAGACTGCTGTACAGTCTTCTTTGTTTTTAAAGGAGTTTTCAGTTTTACATAGGATTTAATAGTGAGTGTAGTCGGTCTGAAGACACCTTCTGCAACTGAAGGCGTTTCAACTGCACCGGAATCTCCTTCAGGTATGGAGTCGGAAGGGCCTAAAGGTAAAGGTTGTGGTGGCCTAGCAATCTCCGCTTGTGAATTGGATGTTGCCTGGGGTTCTAAATCAGCAGTCATCAGGGGCTGCATAGGCACTTCACTGAAAACCGGAGAACCGGCGATTGGCCTAGCAGAGGCCTCGGAGTCCGGTTTGGATTTCGGCTGCCTGTCCTTATCTTTGCGTTTTTTATGCATTTCCGGTCATTGGTTGCTCTGACGGCAGGGTATAATTAAATTTCCTACCAAAATAATGTCGGGCGAAATCAAACCGACGTTTAATAGTTCGTTTATTAAACCTAGCACAAAACCGGCAACTTGTGACATTGTGGTCTGGGCCTAGGCAAGGAATACAATAAGAATGAAAGTCCTTATGAGGTATTTGCTTCCCACAAGAAATGCAATTGTTAACTTTTTCTGACACTGGACTGAGGCAAGAAAAGGTTCCCCAACGGGGTACTTAGCTTTATGAAGACTTCGGTCTGAAATTCGATTTGAAAATCTCAGGAGTTGGCCGACCGACACTTGCAAACTGCTTCTGCTTCTGGCACCGCGCGGCAAGAAAGACTGAAGAAAATGGCGTCTAATGCATCTTATATACCCCTGGCGCACTGACGTAAGGGGAGAAGCGACAGCAACCGACGCCAGACCAAGACTTTGGAACTCAGGCCAACTGCGGGACCGCCTGACGGCAGGATAACCCCAAGTGTGATGACTGCAGCAGTGTAACACGATGAACATTCATTGTTTCCCAAGAGAGAGTAGTTTTTGTGTATCCAACTATCTCTAGTTGCATTCCCAAAGAATACCAGAGCTTGGAGATTTTCTCACAGCACCAGAAGATGTGGAGAATACCCACATTCACCCTAGAGCAGAAGGAGCACAGTGAGCTTTTTTTGTAACCAAATTTTTTGAGAACACCTGGGGTATAGTATGCATTGTTGTTAATCATCAGTTGTGTGTATACGAGGTTTATTGAAAGGTGCAAGTGTTAAGGTATTGTTTATGGCTTCTTGTTTTTGTATTATTGTGATATTATTATTTAAGTTTTCCCAGTATCTTGAGCAGAGTAGCACGGACTTGTGTTTTAACTCATTTACTAATTTATAGGAATTTGAAATCATTTTTATTTTAGCGCTTTGATTATGTTTTGGGTATTCTCTATACTTTGTATTTCAATTCTGTAGTTTGAATATTTTATGTTTATTACTGATATCATTTGTCGAAAAATGTAATTATAGCAAGCTGGCGTCCTGAATTTTTCTCTTAGTTTATCAAGTGTATCTTCCTTGTACTGTAGGATATCCCATACTGTTAAATCTTTAATTATTGGGAATGGTTTGAGATCAATCATTTTGTTATTTAACTTAATATTCGGGTTCATATGTATAGGTTTGTAGCAGTACTAATGAATTCTGCAGATTGATGGATAGAAATAGAGATTGGAATGCTTGGGTGTAATTTGTAAAAAGTTTTTTGTTTGGGTTGGAGGAAAGGAACAGCTTTTGGATTTATGTTTATGGAATTAAGTATGTTTGCCCACATTTTAACCTATATTGGGTACCAAGTCTTTTTTGAACCATCATACTCCGCAATTTAGATCAACCTGTTTGCTTTTATAATAAGGTAATATATGCTAAAATCAGGTAGCCCCAGCCCACCTTTTAATTTTGGTATTGTAAGATTTTTGTAGCTTATTCTTGTTGTTTTAGGTTGCCATAGGAATTTGGAGAGGGCCTTTTCCATTGCTGTAAGTACTTTTTTTGGTAATTTGAGATTAATAAAGTTAAACAAAAGTACAGTTTTGTACCTACCATAAATGTAGATGTTCAAAGATCCACATTGCTGCAGTCCTTACATATGGGTAGTCCGCTGTCCTCAGTCGGCCCAAATACCAAAGTATTAGGCTGACGTCGGTCATGGGCGCCTAGATCTGACATCAGAGCGTCAGGGTATAAAAGCGCATGACCCGGCCATATCCTCAGTCTTTTCTTGCCCCAGATGTCAGAAGGCCCTAAAAAGAAAGGCCACAGCCAAAAATAGAATACTTCCCAAAAGGCATGTACAAATGACAGCTACCACCCAAACCATACAATTATTCCAAACTACAGAGGGGAAGGAGGGAGGGTTAATTGGACTGCAGCAATGTGGATCTTCGAACATCTACATTTATGGTAGGTACAAAACTGTACTATGTTCTTCATCTCACATTGCTGCAGTCCTTACATATGGGTAGAATCCCAAAGCAGAGGTAAAGGGAGGCTGGCAAAATTATAAAGCATTGGGAGCTGCCAAAATGCCATGTAAGATTGCAGTGGCAAATCCAGCTCTAGATTTGGAATAAAGAGGAAGGTGGTAGTGTTTAGAAAAAGTATGCACTGAACTCCAAGTAGCTGCTTCCAAAATATCTTTAGTAGCTACTCCTTAAAAAGCTGTAGAAGTGGCAGTAGCCCTAGTGGAGTGAGGTCTGATTCCAGCCGGAACCTCCTTACCATGATGAGAATAACAAAAAGCAATACAAAATCCAATCCACTTAGAAATAGTTTGTTTTGAAACAGGTTTCCCCTTCTGGTCTTTGGTGCAGGCTGGAGAAGTTGTTTGACCGCAACTGAGCTACAAAATATAAGTATTTTTTGATTATTTTAACAGATTACTGTTTTTATAATTTAATATATATAAAGCACTTTGTCTATTCAGAATCTTCAGAAATCTTTTTCTGTTTAAAAACTTTCATAGCTTGTTGTCTTAGGCTATTGTATAAACTGAAACATTTACTCTGTGTAATTATCTCTTGGCTAGTGGGGGCTGGTTCTTTTGTGTTCTTGTAAAAAAAAAGTTGTGTTTCTGGTCTTTGGTGCAGGCTGGAGAAGTTGTTTGACCGCAACTGAGCTACAAAATATAAGTATTTTTTATTATTTTAACAGATTACTGTTTTATAATTTAATATATATAAAGCACTTTGTCTATTCAGAATCTTCAGAAATCTTTTTCTGTTTAAAAACTTTCATAGCTTGTTGTCTTAGGCTATTGTATAAACTGAAACATTTACTCTGTGTAATTATCTCTTGGCTAGTGGGGGCTGGTTCTTTTGTGTTCTTGTAAAAAAAAAGTTGTGTTTCTGGTCTTTGGTGCAGGCTGGAGAAGTTGTTTGACCAAGAACTGAGCTACAAAATATAAGTATTTTTGATTATTTTAACAGATTACTGTTTTTATAATTTAATATATATAAAGCACTTTGTCTATTCAGAATCTTCAGAAATCTTTTTCTGTTTAAAAACTTTCATAGCTTGTTGTCTTAGGCTATTGTATAAACTGAAACATTTACTCTGTGTAATTATCTCTTGGCTAGTGGGGCTGGTTCTTTTGTGTTCTTGTAAAAAAAAAGTTGTGTTTCTGGTCTTTGGTGCAGGCTGGAGAAGTTGTTTGACCGCAACTGAGCTACAAAATATAAGTATTTTTGATTATTTTAACAGATTACTGTTTTTATAATTTAATATATATAAAGCACTTTGTCTATTCAGAATCTTCAGAAATCTTTTCTGTTTAAATCTTTCATAGCTTGTTGTCTTAGGCTATTGTATAAACTGAAACATTTACTCTGTGTAATTATCTCTTGGCTAGTGGGGGCTGGTTCTTTTGTGTTCTTGTAAAAAAAAAGTTGTGTTTCTGGTCTTTGGTGCAGGCTGGAGAAGTTGTTTGACCAAGAACTGAGCTACAAAATATAAGTATTTTTTATTATTTTAACAGATTACTGTTTTTATAATTTAATATATATAAAGCACTTTGTCTATTCAGAATCTTCAGAAATCTTTTCTGTTTAAAACTTTCATAGCTTGTTGTCTTAGGCTATTGTATAAACTGAAACATTTACTCTGTGTAATTATCTCTTGGCTAGTGGGGCTGGTTCTTTTGTGTTCTTGTAAAAAAAGTTGTGTTTCTGGTCTTTGGTGCAGGCTGGAGAAGTTGTTTGACCAACTGAGCTACAAAATATAAGTATTTTTGATTATTTTAACAGATTACTGTTTTTATAATTTAATATATATAAAGCACTTTGTCTATTCAGAATCTTCAGAAATCTTTTTCTGTTTAAATCTTTCATAGCTTGTTGTCTTAGGCTATTGTATAAACTGAAACATTTACTCTGTGTAATTATCTCTTGGCTAGTGGGGGCTGGTTCTTTTGTGTTCTTGTAAAAAAAAAAGTTGTGTTTCTGGTCTTTGGTGCAGGCTGGAGAAGTTGTTTGACCGCAACTGAGCTACTAAATATAAGTATTTTTGATTATTTTAACAGATTACTGTTTTTATAATTTAATATATATAAAGCACTTTGTCTATTCAGAATCTTCAGAAATCTTTTTCTGTTTAAAAACTTTCATAGCTTGTTGTCTTAGGCTATTGTATAAACTGAAACATTTACTCTGTGTAATTATCTCTTGGCTAGTGGGGCTGGTTCTTTTGTGTTCTTGTAAAAAAAAAGTTGTGTTTCTGGTCTTTGGTGCAGGCTGGAGAAGTTGTTTGACCGCAACTGAGCTACAAAATATAAGTATTTTTGATTATTTTAACAGATTACTGTTTTTATAATTTAATATATATAAAGCACTTTGTCTATTCAGAATCTTCCGAAATCTTTTCTGTTTAAAAACTTTCATAGCTTGTTGTCTTAGGCTATTGTATAAACTGTAACATTTACTCTGTGTAATTATCTCTTGGCTAGTGGGGCTGGTTCTTTTGTCTTCATGTAACAAGAAAGTTGTGTTTCTGGTCTTTGGTGCAGGCTGGAGAAGTTGTTTGACCAAGAACTGAGCTACAAAATATAAGTATTTTTGATTATTTTAACAGATTACTGTTTTATAATGTAATATATATAAAGCACTATGTCTATTCAGAATCGTCAGAAATCTTTTTCTGTTTAAAACTTTCATAGCTTGTTGTCTTAGGCTATTGTATAAACTGAAACATTTACTCTGTGTAATTATCTCTTGGCTAGTGGGGCTGGTTCTTTTGTGTTCTTGTAAAAAAAGTTGTGTTTCTGGTCTTTGGTGCAGGCTGGAGAAGTTGTTTGACCGAACTGAGCTACAAAATATAAGTATTTTTTGATTATTTTAACAGATTACTGTTTTATAATTTAATATATATAAAGCACTTTGTCTATTCAGAATCTTCAGAAATCTTTTTCTGTTTAAAAACTTTCATAGCTTGTTGTCTTAGGCTATTGTATAAACTGAAACATTTACTCTGTGTAATTATCTCTTGGCTAGTGGGGGCTGGTTCTTTTGTGTTCTTGTAAAAAAAAGTTGTGTTTCTGGTCTTTGGTGCAGGCTGGAGAAGTTGTTTGACCAAGAACTGAGCTACAAAATATAAGTATTTTTGATTATTTTAACAGATTACTGTTTTATAATTTAATATATATAAAGCACTTTGTCTATTCAGAATCTTCAGAAATCTTTTTCTGTTTAAAACTTTCATAGCTTGTTGTCTTAGGCTATTGTATAAACTGAAACATTTACTCTGTGTAATTATCTCTTGGCTAGTGGGGCTGGTTCTTTTGTGTTCTTGTAAAAAAAGTTGTGTTTCTGGTCTTTGGTGCAGGCTGGAGAAGTTGTTTGACCCAACTGAGCTACAAAATATAAGTATTTTTGATTATTTTAACAGATTACTGTTTTTATAATTTAATATATATAAAGCACTTTGTCTATTCAGAATCTTCAGAAATCTTTTTCTGTTTAAAAACTTTCATAGCTTGTTGTCTTAGGCTATTGTATAAACTGAAACATTTACTCTGTGTAATTATCTCTTGGCTAGTGGGGGCTGGTTCTTTTGTGTTCTTGTAAAAAAAGTTGTGTTTCTGGTCTTTGGTGCAGGCTGGAGAAGTTGTTTGACCCAACTGAGCTACAAAATATAAGTATTTTTGATTATTTTAACAGATTACTGTTTTTATAATTTAATATATATAAAGCACTTTGTCTATTCAGAATCTTCAGAAATCTTTTTCTGTTTAAAACTTTCATAGCTTGTTGTCTTAGGCTATTGTATAAACTGAAACATTTACTCTGTGTAATTATCTCTTGGCTAGTGGGGGCTGGTTCTTTTGTGTTCTTGTAAAAAAAAGTTGTGTTTCTGGTCTTTGGTGCAGGCTGGAGAAGTTGTTTGACCGCAACTGAGCTACAAAATATAAGTATTTTTGATTATTTTAACAGATTACTGTTTTTATAATTTAATATATATAAAGCACTTTGTCTATTCAGAATCTTCAGAAATCTTTTTCTGTTTAAAAACTTTCATAGCTTGTTGTCTTAGGCTATTGTATAAACTGAAACATTTACTCTGTGTAATTATCTCTTGGCTAGTGGGGGCTGGTTCTTTTGTGTTCTTGTAAAAAAAAAGTTGTGTTTCTGGTCTTTGGTGCAGGCTGGAGAAGTTGTTTGACCATAACTGAGCTACAAAATATAAGTATTTTTGATTATTTTAACAGATTACTGTTTTATAATTTAATATATATAAAGCACTTTGTCTATTCAGAATCTTCAGAAATCTTTTTCTGTTTAAATCTTTCATAGCTTGTTGTCTTAGGCTATTGTATAAACTGAAACATTTACTCTGTGTAATTATCTCTTGGCTAGTGGGGGCTGGTTCTTTTGTGTTCTTGTAAAAAAGTTGTGTTTCTGTACTTTGATGCAGACTGGAGAAGTTGTATGACCACAACTGAGCTACAAAATATAAGTATTTTTTGATTATTTTAACAGATTACTGTTTTTATAATTTAATATATATAAAGCACTTTGTCTATTCAGAATCTTCAGAAATCTTTTTCTGTTTAAAACTTTCATAGCTTGTTGTCTTAGGCTATTGTATAAACTGAAACATTTACTCTGTGTAATTATCTCTTGGCTAGTGGGGGCTGGTTCTTTTGTGTTCTTGTAAAAAAAAGTTGTGTTTCTGGTCTTTGGTGCAGGCTGGAGAAGTTGTTTGACCGCAACTGAGCTACAAAATATAAGTATTTTTTGATTATTTTAACAGATTACTGTTTTTATAATTTAATATATATAAAGCACTTTGTCTATTCAGAATCTTCAGAAATCTTTTTCTGTTTAAACTTTCATAGCTTGTTGTCTTAGGCTATTGTATAAACTGAAACATTTACTCTGTGTAATTATCTCTTGGCTAGTGGGGGCTGGTTCTTTTGTGTTCTTGTAAAAAAAAAAGTTGTGTTTCTGGTCTTTGGTGCAGGCTGGAGAAGTTGTTTGACCACAACTGAGCTACAAAATATAAGTATTTTTTGATTATTTTAACAGATTACTGTTTTAAAATTTAATATATATAAAGCACTTTGTCTATTCAGAATCTTCAGAAATCTTTTTCTGTTTAAAACTTTCATAGCTTGTTGTCTTAGGCTATTGTATAAACTGAAACATTTACTCTGTGTAATTATCTCTTGGCTAGTGGGGGCTGGTTCTTTTGTGTTCTTGTAAAAAAAAGTTGTGTTTCTGGTCTTTGGTGCAGGCTGGAGAAGTTGTTTGACCGCAACTGAGCTACAAAATACAAGTATCTTTTCATTATTTTTACAGACTACTGTTTTTATAATTTAATATATATAAAGCACTTTGTCTATTCAGAATCTTCAGAAATCCTTTTCTGTTTAAAAACTTTCATAGCTTGTTGTCTTAGGCTATTGTATAAACTGAAACATTTACTCTGTGTAATTATCTCTTGGCTAGTGGGGGCTGGTTCTTTTGTGTTCTTGTAAAAAAAAAGTTGTGTTTCTGGTCTTTGGTGCAGGCTGGAGAAGTTGTTTGACCATAACTGAGCTACAAAATATAAGTATTTTTGATTATTTTAACAGATTACTGTTTTTATAATTTAATATATATAAAGCACTTTGTCTATTCAGAATCTTCAGAAATCTTTTTCTGTTTAAATCTTTCATAGCTTGTTGTCTTAGGCTATTTTGTCCCACCCTCCCTCCCTGTTGGTGTCTTGCTCTTATACTTGGTGGCTTTGCAGTTGCCCGCCCCTACTGTGACACACCTCCCAGTCTAGTGTCATTAGCTCATTCTTCTTAATACAGAGAGAACATTTGATAAGGCCTTCTGTTCCTCCTTTTTACCTTTTCAAAAGTAAAACAAAACTTTTTTTTCTTCTTAGCCTGAACCTTCTTGTGTTCTGACTGTCCTTCTCAAACATATTGGAAATATACAGTATATTTCAGAGCATTTGTTATAACTGTATTTGCTATAACTGATTTAAGTATTTTTTCTGGCTTTTGAATATTTACTGCTTAGCGACTGCATCTTAGCCTGTTTATACAGCTCTGCATTCTATTTAACCTGTTTTGTGTTGATTAACTGTTTTGCACTCTTAAAAGTTATTTGTTGCTTAATTTTACCTGTAGGCTAACACACTCAAGTGTGCTAGCCACTTAAAATTATAGCATTTACTGTCTGTTTTTTTTCCTTGTCTCTTGAAAAAAAAAAAAAAAAAAAAAATCTCTTGTTTTCCCACCCTACTGAACTAGAGTAGTCCAGTTTCAGAGTTGCTGATCCCTGGGCTTTGTTTTTAGTTCCTGTTACTGATCCATTGCCTTATTAGGAAGGAGGAAGTTTCTTTGCTTACCAGTGGGAGTGGGAAGCACTGAGCAGCCTTTTGTCCGAATTGGTGAAGTTTCAGCCAGAAACTAGTAGTCTATTGGTCGTTTGGGCCAATTCCTAGCTCCTTTCAGCCCCTGCTATAAAACACGCTAAACACGTGTTTTCCAGCTTGTACCAACTCTGCACAGATCCTCGTGGTGGCCTGCAGAGTGATCCAAGCAGCAGAGAGCTAAAAGAGTGACTTTCTACCAGATATAAGTATTTTTGTGGCTTTCCCACTGTTATTAAGCTAGCGACTGCATTTAGCCTGTTTTACTGCTACTTTAAGTGATTTCTGCATTTTACACTGTTTATTGCACTTTAAGTTACTAATTGTTGCAAATTGTTTCTGTAGGCTACACACTAAAGTGCTAGCCGATTTACAGCATTTATAGCATTTACTGTCTGTTTTTTCCTTATCTCTGTAATAAAACAAAAATCTCTTGTTTTCCCACTTTACTGAACTAGAGTAGTCCAGTTTCAGAGTTGCTGATCCCTGGGCTTTGTTTTTAGTTCCTGTTACTGATCCATTGCCTTATTAGGAAGGAGGAAGTTTCTTTGCTTACCAGTGGGAGTGGGAAGCACTGGCGCCTTTTTGTCCGATTTGGTGAAGTTTCAGCCAGAAACTAGTAGTCCATTGGTCGTTTGGGCCAATTCCTAGCTCCCTTCAGCCCCTGCTATAAAACACGCTAAACTGTACTGCTGATCTAACCAGCATATCCTATAACTGAAAAGTTCATCTCTACTTGATTCCCAAGTAGACTATTCTCTATCTGTAAAGCCTAGCACTTACTCCTACAGTACTTGCACCTTGATAAAGCACTCTTATTATAGATAGTACCCCACCAGCCCAAAACCCACTTCCCCGGAGTCCTTTGAAAGTTCTTTATCTACTACTTCTAGTATGTCGAGGGATCAGTTGCTAGTGTCCTCTCCAGCTCAACTGGTGAACCTGGGAATATTGAGGCAATGTTACAATTGCCTCATGTACCTGAACAATCCTCTCCTTCTCCCACAAAACACAAATACATGCGAGAGATGCAACTATACGGCCAAACTGGAGGCTGAGCTCTCTCAACATAGGACTGGCAAGACCAGACAGGAGGAGAAGGCAACCACACACAATACATACCCAGTCACACATGGTACCATCACAACTTCAAATCATACACATACTCACACAAAGACATACTCGGAGGCTCTGGTCAAAAATTTACCAAAAGAGCAGAGGCCACCAAAGCAGACACCCAAACAACTACCACCTCACGACCCAACACATGCAACACATAGACCACACAGTCAGAGTGTCAAACAGTCACAGCCCTTAAGGCCAAACAAAATGCCAGACACACTTGTCATTGGTGATTCCATAGTCAGGCACACTGGCGTCCCGCTCACCAGACTGAGTAAGGAGAAGGTCACAGTAAGCTGCCTGTCGGGCGCTAGAATCCGCCACATAACGCAAGCACTCAGGTCTCTCAACAGCAGGTACAAGTGCGACTCAGTCATTGTCCACGCTGGTGTCAGCGACCTGAGGCGTACCTCCTTGGACTACATGAAAAGGGACGTCGAGGAGCTCTCTGATTATGTAGCCCAGGCAGGTATGACCCTGACCTTGAGCAGTATCCTACCTTCACCTAGAATGATGCCACAATACAGTGATAAGATGATCAGCTTTAATAATTGGCTTAAATTCTGGTGTCATTCAAAGGGATCAATGTCTGTCTGCCTGGGATGACATGCTGGACAAGCCACGCTGCTTCGAGGGACGGCTTGCACCTGTCACCCTGGGCTTCGGATATTGGCAAAGGCTCTTGCCACCCCATAGTGCCTTTTTAGGCAAGGCTCAAATTCTAAACCTACCACCCTAGAACACCAAAAGGAAAAAACTAAGGGTAATGCTGCTCAATGCCAGAAGTCTCAATCTCAAGATGCACGCACTCGAGGCCCTTCTCAATATGGAGAACATCGATGTCTGTGCTGTGACAGAAACCTGGTTCAAGGCTCCTGAGAGCACCCCAGCACTAACAGGTTTCACCTCATATCATACGTTCGGCCCCAAAATCCGGACAACACCAAGAAAGGAGGGGTGTCCATATTCATAAAGGACACCCACACCTCAAGGTTGGTGGCAACGCACGATGCATCGGAGACCATCCAGGTGCAATTAACCATAGGCAAGACTGCTCTGCAATTTGTAGCATGTTACAGGCCACCCTCTCAAACTCAGGAACCTCACATGGCCTTCCTGAAAACATTGGAGGGATAAATGTATCTCCAAACACCATCATACTAGGTGACTTCAACTACCCTAATATAGACTGGGAACACTACTCAAGCCCGAACACTCTAACCCAAAGATTCCTGGAGTTCATAAACTCAAATGCCATGGAACAACTAGTCACCATCCCCACAAGAGGTGAAAACATACTTGATCTCATCATCACGAACATGGGATCAAAATGTTCAACACCGGAAGTATACCCCTCACTGGTGAGATCAGATCATAAACTAATCTCGCTGGAGGTCCTCATCCGCCCCACCTGAAACAAAAAGACCACAGTGAAAAACTTCTCAAAAGCCGATTTCACACTTCTAAAACTAGTGTGGTCTCCTTTAAGGCCCCTGAGCCAGTGGTAAACATTACTCAAACCGCTGAATCACTTACAAATGCCTTCTACCAGCACCTACAGGACTGCATGGATCAGGCAATCCCAAACAAAACTAAGACTCTCTGTACCAAAGGCAAGCGTCCAGTCTGGTGGACCCCAGCCATAAACAAGCTCTACAACAAAAGGAGGAAGCTACTACAAGATAGAGCAAAATCCTTGAAAGGTAAGACACCTTTGATCATTATAAGTAAAAACTAAGAGCTCTCATAAAATCATCCAAGGCAAATTTTGAGAGAAAAATCACCAAGGACTCTAAAGACAATCATAAGGCCTTCTTTAGCTATGTTAGAAACCTAGGAGGAAACTCCCAGATATGCTCAGAATTAGTTCAAAATGATGTGAAAATTACTGAACCTACACACATTGCTAACATACTGGCTGACAGGTTCAGTGCAAACTTCTCCCCTCCCCAAAGGAGAGATATCTATTCCAGAGGATTGTAGCCCCCAAACATCTCCAACGCCCAGGTGAGAACTGCCCTCACTAAGGCAAAAACACAGCATCCATGGGACGGATGGTGTCCCCGGCTGTGTGCTTCATGAACTCAACGAGGAATTAAACCCACAGTTAGGACAGCTGTTTAATCTTAGCCTCACCTCAGGATCGTACCCAAGGAGTGGCGCCGGCGACTGTGGTCCCACTTCATAAGGGCGGTGCCTCCACAGACCCTGGAAATTACCGCCCCATTAGCTTGACAAGCCTTATCTGCAAAGCCATGGAGAGGATCATAATGGAACTCATAAATAAAGACATAGGGAACTTGCAGACTTTGGATCCAACCCAGTTTGGCTTTGTCAAAGGCAGATCCTGCCTCTTAAACTTGGTTGACTTTTTGAGACAGTCACCAAGGCCATTGATGAGGAAAGGCAGTCCATACAGCCTACCTCGACCTGGCAAAGGCCTTGACACAATACCCCACTCAGGTATCATCGAAAAACTCATCAGCTTGAATGTAAACCCATACATCACAAGATGGGTTGCAAACTGGCTAAGCGACAGAACCCACAGGGTCAGAGTTGCTGGAGCCATGTCAGACTCAAAGCCTGTCACAAGTGGTGTCCCACAGGGCTCAGTCCTGGGTCCACTCTTGTTCGGCATCTACTTTTCTGAAGTACAAGCAAACACAGGAGGGTTATGGCTGACAAAGTTTGCAGATGACTGCAAACTGGCGCCATAGTCGAAAACACATCTGACACAGATATCCTCCAGAAGGGCCTCACAGAAGCGGATAACTGGTGCCAGAGCCATGGCCTGAAGTTAAACGCCAAAAATGCATAGTCATACCCTTGGGAAAAACAAGGTTACCCCTAGCTACCATATAGGTGACAATCCACTGAGCACAGAAAAAGTCATCAGGGATCTGGGGACCCAAGTTGACAGTAGTCTTTCGTTTGACACTCATGTTGCTAAAGTAGTTAGGAAAACCTTCTATATCGCCCACCTGATCATGAAGGGATTCACATCTAGATCAAGGGAGGTCATCGTCCCCCTGTACTCATCACTCATTAGACCTATGATTGAGTACAATGCCCGGTTCGGAATGTATCTGACCAGACACCTGATGCAGCTTGAAAGGCCCCAAAAGTTCCTCACCAAAAGGATAAAGGGTCTCAAAAATATGTCTTATGCTGCCCGACTGAAAGAACTCCAGCTTTATTCAGTCTCATACCGCTTGCTCAGAGGTGACCTGTGCCTGACATATAAGGCCATGTCAAACCCAGATTTGATGAATATGCTTCACCTCAAAAATCTAGATCCCTCAGAACCACAAGGGCGGAGACTTAAACCTTGACACGGTTATAAATAGAACGTGCTGGAGGGACAGATTCATCACCCAGAGACTCCCTATGCTGTGGAACAAAATCCCGGTACATGTGAGGCAGAGCACCTCGCTGGCCTTGTTCAAGAGGAATCTTGACCAATGGATGGGAGATCGCAGATATACCCCAGGGATTACTTCAGTGTCACTGCTTGACAGAGGCACAGAAAAATGATAGGCATAGTTTTTATTCAAACTAAAGGGGTGGCGAAAGCCACATAACTATGGGCTAGGCTTATAAATGCCCTTGGGCAGATAGCCTAGTATGAACCTATGAACCTATGAACCTATGAAAAGAAACAAACAACTGCTGAGACTGTCTGAACCCTTTAGTCCTGCTCAAATAATAACGCAACTGCCTGTGAATATCCAAAGTGTGCAAAATTTTCTCCCCTTTATTTTGGGGATCTGCATACAAAGTAGGCAAATGAATTGATTGGTTCAAGGCCACCTTTGAAACCACTTTAGGCATAAAAGTAGGATTAGTACGCAGAGATACCCTATGCTTATGAAAAATTAGGAAGGGTTCAACTGCCATAAGAGCCTGTAATTCAGAAACCCTTCTAGCAGACGTAATGGCCAACAAAAAAGCAGTCTTCCAAGACAAAAACTTTAACTCAGCAGTAGCTGCAGGCTCAAAAGGAGATAAAGTAAGTTTTTCCAACACAAAATTGAGATCCCAGGCAGGAGTAGGAGCTCTACGTGGGGGTCTTATGTTCTTTGCCCCTCTAAGAAATTGCTTAAACAAAACATGAGAGAATAATGGAAATAAAACTTGTAGCCTCAGTCTATAATGTCCAACACCCATTTGTCCTGGGTGATTAAAAACCAGTTTTGCTTGAAGAGTGCCAACTTTCCTCCCAAAGGAGCTGCCAGACAGGAAGGATCTGGCAGCTGAAGATGCAGGTCATTGGGTCTGTTTACGAAAGGACTGGCCCCTGCCCTCACCTGTAGATTGTGCAGGTGAACTCCATGTTCTAGGCCTGAAAGAACTCTGAGCTCTGCCCCTACCACGTCTAGAACTACCCCTAGACTGTAAATCAGAAGAAGGATAAGCCCATCCCTTAGTAGGCCAATTCCTGATAAACTTAGGAGGCTGCACCTGCAAAAAATCTTTAACAGTCTGCATAGACTTAGCCTTGTCTTCCATTTTCTTCAAGACAGACTCCACAGGAGAACCAAACAAAAAGTACAGTTTTGTACCTACCATAAATGTAGATGTCCGAACAGGATAGCATCTGCAGTCCTTACAAATGGGTTGTCCTGTCATCAGGCAGCCCTTCGGTCGGCCGGATTCCAAAGTCTGGGTCTGGCCTCGGCTGGTGTCGCACTTCACCCGACGTCATCTCTGCTGGTCTTCGGGTATAAAGGCATCAGCCGACGCCATTTCCCTCAGTGTTTCTTGCCCCAGATGCCAGTTGCCCTCTTGGATAGCTAAATTTTTGGGTAAATGCCAATGTTTCCAAAAAAGTAGAAGGCAAACACCAAAAATAAGCATGTATGTACATATATACAAACAAATACACCATAAGAGATCCCCCCCCCCCAGCTAGCTATTAGGTGGGCAAATACCCTAGGAGTACCACAGAGGGGAAGGAGGTGGTAATCCTGACTGCAGATGCTATCCTGTTCGGACATCTACATTTATGGTAGGTACAAAACTGTACTATGTCCTTCAAGGATGCATCTGCAGTCCTTACAAATGGGTAGAATACCATAGCCAAACTAGGGAGGAGGAAGAAGAATTATGGTGTAGTTAGGATCCCTTGCAAAACAGCAGTGGCAAACCCTGCTCGGGATCTAGAGTATAGAGGTAAGTTATAATGCTTGGCAAATGTATGCACGGAGGTCCAAGTAGCCGCCTCAATAATGTCCTTGGTAGCCACTCCTCGTAAGAAAGCTGTGGTAGTGGCTGTAGCCCTTGTAGAATGAGGCCTTATGTTCTGTGGAATTTGCTTTCCATGGTAGGAGTAACAGAATCTTATGCAATTTCCTATCCACTTGGAGATTGTCTGTTTGGAAATTGCTTTTCCTTCCCTTCCTGTTGCATAAGCTACTAGAAGCTGGTCAGTTTTTCTATTGCCCTTGGTTCTGTCCAGATAGTAGCGCAACTGTCTATGTACATCCAAGGTATGCAGCAGTCTTTCCCCTCTGTTCTGTGGATTGGGAAAGAAGGTAGGTAGGTGGATAGCCTGGTTTAGAGACACTCTGGATACCACCTTGGGCATAAATGTAGGATTAGTTCTCATGGATACTCTATCTTGATGGAAGATTAGGAAGGGTTGTACTGCCATTAAAGCCTGTAGTTCTGAAACCCTTCTTGCTGAAGTAATTGCCAGTAGGAAAGCAGTTTTCCAGGATAGGTGTTGAAGATCTGCTGTTGCTGCTGGTTCGAATGGAGGAGTGTCAATTTTTCTAGCACAAAGTTCAAGTCCCATGCTGGTAATGGTGGTTTCCTAGGAGGTTTTACATTCTTAATTCCTCTCAGGAACTGCCTTGAGTAGAGGATGTGAGAAGACAGGGGGATCGAAGCTGTATTCTGCAGAAATAGCTGATGCATGTATCTTGATGGAGGAATAGGACAGGCCTGTATGGAGAAGCTCTGCCAAATACTCCAGGATGTTGGCAATATCTACCTTTGACACATCTTTCCCTCTTTCAGTACTCCAAATGACAAACCTTTTCCATTTTCCTGCATAGTTCCTTCTTGTTGAAGGTCTGCGGGCCTCAAGGATAATGTCTTTAACCCTTTGGGATAAATCTGGGTTAGTTGTTCTTATGTAATGTTCCAGGCAGTCAGTTGCAGAGTTTTTAGGTTTGGATGCAGGATGTTGTAGTCGCTCTGAGTTAACATCAAAGGAATCAGGGGTAGTGTCCACGTTTCCCCCCGAGACATGCTCCTCAGCAATGGATACCAATGTTGTCTTGGCCAATTTGGAGCTATCAGAATTATCCTTGGACGTTCCTCTTTGATTTTCAGTAGTACCTTGTGCATCAAAGGAAGGGGTGGAAATGCATATGCTGTCAGGCCTTTCCAACTGAAGGATAGAGAGTCCACCTTCCAAGCAAGTGGATGGTATGTCCTTGTGCAGAATTTCTTGAGCTGGTGATTGAGTGGGGATGCGAATAGGTCTATATGTGGCCTTCCCCATCTCTTTGTAATGGCCTTGAAGATGTCCGGGTGTAGCATCCATTCGTGAGCATCCGAGGTAGTTCTGCTTAACATGTCTGCTAGGATGTTTTCTTTTCCCGGTACAAATATTGCCTGTAACTGAATGTTGTAGCTCAGAGCCATATTCCATAGGTCCAGTGCCATCCGGCATAGAGGGTATGAATGAGTGCCTCCCTGTTTGTTGATGTACCACATGACTGTGGTGTTGTCTGTCCTTATCATCAATTGGCCTTCTTTGAGGAATGGTCTGAAATTCTGGATTGCTAGTTTTACTGCCAGCATTTCTTTTTGATTTATGTGCAGGTGCAGCTGATCTGGAGTCCATAAGCCTTGAATGCACTTGTCCAGCATGTGGGCCCCCCAACCGAGGTCTGAGGCGTCCGTTGTGATGGTTTGGCTTGTCTGAATGTTGTGGAAGGACAAACCTGGGTTTGACTGGCATGCCTGAGCCCACCATAGGAACTCTTGTTTCAGGCATGGGATTAGTGGTATTTCGGTTTCCAAGCTGTGCCTGTGTTGCGACCATAAATTCTTTAGGTACCACTGTAGCTTTCTCATATGCAGTCTGGCATGGGGGACCAGGATTATGCAGGATGCCATGAAGCCCAAGGCCTGCAGTACTTTCCTTGCTGTTAGTTTGTTCTGCTTTGTTAATGCCAAGAAGTAAAGAGGAAGTTGTTCTTGTTTTCTGCAGTTAGGAATGCCATCTGTTTTACTGTGTCCAATTCTGCACCCAAGAATGTTCTTGTTTGGGATGGTATCAGTCTTGACTTTTTAAATTGACTGTGTATCCCAGGGCTTGTAGTAAGCAAATGACTCTTTGTATGTCTTTTGTCAGCTTGCTTTTGTTGTCCGCTTGTATCAGGCAGTCGTCCTGGTATTTATAAATTTGTATTCCTGAAGCCTGCAATGAGCGATTACTGATGCCAGGCATTTCGTGAACACTCTGGGCGCAGTAGATAAGCCAAAGGGCAATGCTGAGAATTGATAATGCTCTGATCCTGCAAGAAATCTGAGGTATCTTCTGCAATTTGGTCGTATGGGGGACGTGCAGGTATGCCTCCTTGAGATCTAGAGTTACCAGCCAAAACTCCTTGCCCAGCATGGGAAGAAGTTGCTGTAGGGTCAGCATTTTGAATTTTGGAACAATGATGAATGTGTTTAAGGCGGACAGGTCGAGAATAGGTCTCCAACTTTTCTCTTTTCTTGGTACTAGGAAGAGTCTGGAGTAAAATCCCTTGCCCTGTTCTGTAGGTGGTACCCTTTTCACAGCTCTCATCTTTGTTAGTTGAGCTATTTGTTTTAGAGCTTCTGTCTTTTGATTTGGTGGTAGGTTTGGCATTCCTCTTTTTACTGGTAAGGTGTGGAAATGAAACCTGTAGCCTTGTTCTATAGTTTGCAAAATCCACTTGTCTCTTGTGATATAGTGCCAGTTTTTTTAAAATAAGGCTAACTTTCCGCCTAAGGGTGCTGATATTTGTTCCCTGGTAGGCGGTGTGAGAGCCAAGTCACTGTGATTGTCCTGTTGCAGTGGTAGTGGTTGTATCTGTGCCTCGTTGGTTATTGCCTTGCCACTGGCGTCCCCTGTAGGCACTACCTCTGGATTGATTTCTGCCTCTGGAACGTCTATTCCTGCCTCTCTGAGTTTTAGAGGAGTCTGGAAAGGACCAATTTTTG
Organism: Protopterus annectens; assembly: GCF_019279795.1. NCBI lineage: Eukaryota > Metazoa > Chordata > Ceratodontiformes > Protopteridae > Protopterus > Protopterus annectens. The sequence goes on along the minus strand of NC_056731.1, from coordinate 639,980,699 downwards.
GAAGGCCAGTTCCTGCTAAACCTTGGGGGCTGAACCTGTAGGAAATCTTTAACTGTTTGTACAGATTTTGCCTTCTCTTCCATTTTCTTCATTACTTGTTGGGCAGGAGAACCAAATAGACTGACCTTATCCATAGGAGCATCTAATAGCTTTGCTTTAACATGATCCGGCAAGACCTGTTCTTTCAACCATGCATGCCTTCTTATAACTGTGCCAGTCATGGCTGATCTAAATGAAGCCTCCAGTGCATCATAGCCACATTTTAAAGAATGGTTACTAACCTGCTGAATGTTATTCACCATTTCTAGAACATATTTCTTATCTAAGGAATCATCAGAGGACAGTTTCTTAGTTAACTGATCAAGCATAAACTCTTGGTATTGGATCATATGAAACTGACAGTTCAAAGCTCTAGCTGAGAGAGTAGCAGAGGTGTATACTTTTTACCCCATCTCTCTAAGGACCTGGATTCCCTTTCAGAAGGGAGAGGGTTTTTCGCTGAGGTCGGCTACTGCCTTAGGCCCCTGGGAGATAGTCTCAGGATCTGCAAAGGAGCCTTGTATAAGTGGTGATGAGTGTCCGGTACCCTGTAAAACCTATCGGGCTTGGCAGGGGCTGGAGGTAAAGTATCAGGAGCAGTGCAAACATCATTAAATGCATCATCCACAACAGGAAGAACTGGAGGTATAGCTAAGGGCCTATGTTGGTAAGTGTAAAATGTCCTAAGCCTTTTCTTGAATCTGAGAAATCTTGTCCCTGCCATTGGAATTGCTCTCTCATGGCATGTAAGGTTTCCCCAAAGGAAAATTCCTCTGGTGGAGAGGCAGAAGGAATAGATTCTTCAGCATCGGAATCTTCATAAGTAGAAAAAGGAGCCTCTGGATGGTCTGTATTGTCTGTATCATCAGAAGAGTCATCTGAGGACACTGGCTCAGGGGGCTCTGCTCTAGGTCTCTTTTCTGGAGGTTGAGAGGCCCTGTCTGGGTGAGACTGGGATCCCCTTATTAAAGAGATGAGATCCTCTGCCAGAGTAAGCATTTGGGAACTGGAACTGGGCCTGTGAGAGGGGGGCTTAACAGGCACAGACTTAGAAGTTTTGGCTGCGTTAGCCCTGGCAAAGGCCTTTATAGACATGGCTGCAGGAGGCCTAGCAGCACCATGTGCTGGGGTAGAGACATCCAAAGGGATGGTGTCCGATAATTCTGGAGAAACCACATTAGTAGGCAAAACTTCAGAGGCCGATTCAACTAGGGTAGAAGGGGCCTCGGTAGTAGTCATGGATTCGGCTGTAGATTGACCCGTTTGCTCGGTTTCGGCCGAAACCGAGACACTCGCGGTTTGCTTAACCGTGGTTTCGACCGAAACCGCGGACCGCGAGTGTCGGTCCTTTTCTTTGCGTTTTTTAACAATTTGAGAAGTCGGAGGATCCGACGGCATAATGTATGCAAAATCTGAGCCGAAAAACTGTTCAGCAAACTCCGACCGACGCCTAAGCGTTATCGGTTGAAGGAAGCACAGGCTAAACAAGCTGCTACGTCGTGGTCTGGGCCTAAACAAGGTAAGCAGTAAGAGTGGAAATCTTTATGAGGTATTTGTTTCCCACAAGTTAAACAGTTATTCACTTTTTCTGACATCGGCTGAGGCAAGAAAGAGTCCCCAACAGGGTACTTAGCTTTTAGAAGTCTTGAAGTAGTATTCGGTAGTAGTAATCTCTGGATCTGACCGACCGGCACTTGCGAACAGCTTCTGCTTCGGGCGCCACGCGGCAAGAAAGACTGAGGAAAATGGCGTCGGCTGATGCCTTTATACCCGAAGACCAGCAGAGATGACGTCGGGTGAAGTGCGACACCAGCCGAGGCCAGACCCAGACTTTGGAATCCGGCCGACCGAAGGGCTGCCTGACGACAGGACAACCCATTTGTAAGGACTGCAGATGCATCCTTGAAGGACATCTTCAGACTGTAAAGGAGCATCCAAAATTCTAGTTTTAACATGCTCTGACAAATTCTGATCCTTAAGCCAGGCGTGCCTGCGAATAACTGAACCAGTGGCAGCCACCCTGGAAGAAGCCTGTAAAGCATCGAAACCACACTGCAAAGAATGCTTACCCACCTGTTCAGAAGCATGTACCAAATCCTGTAATTCTTTACATTCTATGCCCTCTGCCAAAGCATCTACTTTAGATTTTAGTTGAGAAAGGAGAAAATTCTGATACTTCAACATATGAAACTGGCAATTCAAAGCCCTCATTGCTAAAGTGGAAGAGGTATACACTTTCTTACCCCATCTATCCAAAGCTCTAGCATCTTTATCTATAGGAACTGGATTCTTTACAACAGAAGCCCTGACACCCTTAGGTCCCTGGCTAATAGTTTCTGGGTCAGCCCTTGGACTCTTATACAGATATTTATGAGCCTCAGGTACTCTGTAATACCTATCTGGCTTAACTGGCGGAGGCAGAGAGTCTGGATTAAGGAAGCCTCGAGAAAACGTCTTGAACAACATCCAAAACAGGAGGTACAGCCAAGGGCCTATGTTGTGGTAAAACAAAAATTCCTAAGCCTCTTTCGGGAATCTGAGAAATCCTGACCTTCCCATTTAAAATGTTCCCTCATAGAATGCAGGGTTTCTGAAAAAGAAAAATCCTCTGGAGGAGAAGCAGAAGGAGTGGAATCCTCTGCCTCTGAATCAGAATAAGGAGGAAAATCCTGAATGTCTTCAGCCGAAGACTCTGAGTAATCTGAAGCCTGCTCCAAACTTTCCACCTCTGGCTCCACCCTAGGTCTCTTATCAGGAGGGGGCATAGAACCTCTGATTAAAGAAATTAAATCTTCTGCCATTTTAAGCATGTGTTTTTTAGGCACAGAACCTGCAGAACTAGGACTGACACCCGTGGAAGGCAAACCAGGCCTGCTCTTGGAAGGAGCCCTAGAGACAGAAGGAGAAGGCCTAACCACCTTAGACAAGGAAGGGAGAACAGCAACCTGAGAGGCCCCCTCAGCCTGGCCTGACTCCTGAGAGGCCACATCTTGCAAAATTAAAGCCTCCCCCTGAGACTCAACTGAAACCTCGGCTGGATCCCCAGATTCCACCATAGTTTCTAAAGAACCGGCGTCCGGAACGGACGACTAATCCTGCCTGGACTTTAAAGATTTGTCCTTGCGCTTCTTCACGGTAGCAGGCGTCGGAGGATCCGACGGCATATTACAATTACACCGCTTACCGAAGACAAGCCTAGCGCAATCTAACCTACGTTTAATGGTGCGCTTATTAAACCTAGCACAAAAGCGACACCCGACGCCGTGCTCAGGTCCCAAACAAGGAATACAAAGAGAGTGGTAATCCCTATGCGGTATCTGTTTCCCACAAGAAATACAATTATTCACTTTTTCTGACATCCGGAATTAAATGAGGCAAGAAAAAACAAAAATATTCCCAACGGGTACTTAGCCCAACTTGGTTTCGGTCTGAAACTCAGAATGAAAATTTCAGAGCCCGGCACTTGCAAACGCTGCTTCTGCATCGGACCATGCGGCAAAAAAGACTGAGGATATGACGTCGGTCATGCGCTTTTATACCCTGATGCTCTGATGTCAGATCTAGGCGCCCATGACCGACGTCAGCCTAATACTTTGGTATTCGGGCCGACCGAGGACAGCGGACTACCCATATGTAAGGACTGCAGCAATGTGAGATGAAGAACATCAGTATTTTGGGAAGAATATTTATTTTAATAATGGCAGATTTAGACAAAAGAGATAAATTTAAGTTTTCCCATCTTAAGATGTCTTGCCTAATTTTATCCCATGTTTTATGGAAATTGGAACTCTGCATTTCTTTGTAGGTGTGAGAAAAGTTTATGCCTAGGTATTTTAGCTTATATGGTAAAGGTATATCAACTGAAGGGAAGTATGCTGCCTTATGTTTTATGGGGTGAATATGGAGGATTTTGTTTGGTTCATATTGTAGTTTGCAACTGTAGAAACTTGTTTAATTGCGGAAAGTATTTTTCGCAAGTCTGTATTTGGGAGTTCGAAGTACAAATTTAGGTAGTCAGCAAAAGCTGAGTATTTTACTACTGTGTTATAGACCTTTGGGAAATGGTGGTAAGTGTTTTGGGAGATGTGAAGTAGTAGTGGTTCTAAATATATACTGAAAAGGAACCGAGATAATGGATAACCTTGGCGAGTTTCGTTTGTGAATTTGATGGGTTTAGAATATCTCTTGTTAATGCTTAACGTGGTTGTGGTATTGTTGTAAATCATCTTGATGGCAGTTATAAATGATGTGGGGAAGTTGAAGTGTGACATTGTTAAGAAAAGGAAATCTTGGTCCACATTATAAAATGCTTTTGAGGCGTCTAATGTAAATGCGTATCTTGAATGAAGTACATTTTCGTACCTACCATAAATGTAGATGTTCGAGTGTCTTCACTGCTGCAGTCATTACACTTGGGTTATCCTGCCGTCAGGCGGGCCCGCAGTCGGCCTGAGTTACAAAGTCTTGGTCCGGCGTCGGTTGCTGTCGCCTCTTCCCTGACGTCAATGCGCCAGGGGTATAGAAGAAGCAGCCGACGCCATTTTCTTCAGTTTTTCTTGCCCCAGATGTCAGGTGCCCCCAAAAATGGTAGGCAATACATATTTCTAATAAAACATACAAAAAAGGTAAAAATAAAACCTTCATTAACCAGCAAATACACCACATAGGTAGTATAGGTTAGTTCCAGATAAGAAAGAGGGGCTGGCGGGTGGGTAACCTGGACTGCAGCAGTGAAGACACTTGAACATCTACATTTATGGTAGGTACAAAACTGTACTATGTTCATCGTGTTTCACTGCTGCAGTCATTACACTTGGGTAGAATCCCAAAGCTGAGTTTGGGTGGCTGGCTCTATAGAGGATTTGGTGTGGCTATGAGGCCCTGCAGCACTGCAGTGGCAAAGCCAGCTCTGGATCTAGAATAAAGAGGCAAATGGTAATGCTTGGTAAAGGTGTGCACTGAACTCCAAGTTGCAGCTGCAAGATATCTTTGGGAGGTACTCCTCTAAGGAAGGCAGTAGAAGTGGAAGTTGCCCTGGTGGAATGTGGTCTAACATTACTAGGTACAGGTTTCCCATTTTGTGTGTAGCAGAGCCGGATACAGTGTCATATCCACTTTGAAATAGTCTGCTTTGAAATAGCCTTTCCCTGTGATCCTGCAGCATATGATACAAACAATTGTTCAGATTTTCTAAAAACTTTTGTTTTGTCCAAGTAGAAGCGCAATTGCCTGTGTATGTCCAAGGAATGTAGAAGTCTCTCCCCTTTATTTTGGGGATTTGGATAAAATGTTGGCAAGTGAATAGATTGGTTAAGAGCCACACTGGAAACCACCTTAGGCATAAAGGTAGGTTTTGCTCTTAAAGAAACCCTGTCTTGGTGGAAAATGATAAAAGGCTCCACTGCCATTAGTGCCTGCAGTTCTGAGACTCTTCATGCTAAGGTAACTGCCAGAAGCAGAGCAGTTTTCCATGATATATATTTTAACTCTGCTGAATTGGCTGGTTCAAAAGGAGGCAAAGTGAGCTTTTCCAAAATGAAATTGAGGTCCCAAGTTGGTGTTGGTGCTATCCGGGGCGGTCTTATGTTTTTTGCCCCTCTGAGGTACTGCTTTAGCAAAGGGTGAGAAAAAATGGATCTGTGTTGTAATGAGCCGAGACGGCAGAAGCGTGAATCTTAATGGATGAGAAGGATAGTCCTTTGTCCAGCATCTCAGTCAAGTATTGTAGTATCTGAGGAATGTTAGGGACCAGAGTATCAAGGTTTTGAGCCTGGTTCCAGGCACAGAATCTCTTCCACTTTTCTGAATAAGATTTCTTGGTGCTTGGCCTCCTGGCCTCCAAAATGACATCCATAACAACTTTAGAGAGAGAAGTTGTCTGTTTGGCTAATGAATCTGCCATGCAGCCAGGTTTAAGGTTTTGAGCTGACTGTGCAGTATCTGATTGTTTTGCTGAGTCAGAAGGTGTGGAATTTGAGGCAAAATCCAAGGTGGGCCTTGAGCTAAGTTCTTTAAGATTGGGTACCAATGCTGGCGTGGCCAGTCTGCAGCAATCAGAATCATCTGTGGTTTGTCTTGCCTGGCTTATAGGAGTACCTTTGAAAGGAGAGGCAGTGGTGGGAAGGCATAAACGCTTAGGCTTTTCCAGCTGAACGAAAAAGCATCCACTTTCCATGCTTGTGTGTGATAAGTCCTTGTGCAGAATTTTTGTAGTTGGCAATTCAGTGGGGAGGCAAAGAGATCTATGTCTGGGCACCCCCATTTTTGCATTATCATGCTGAAAACTTGTGGATTTAATTTCCACTCGTGAGGATCCATGATGTTTCTGCTTAGGTCATCTGCCAGAGTATTTATCTTTCCTGGCAGGAATTGTGCTTGCAGATGAACTTGATAAGTTATAGCTGTGTTCCACAAGGTCATGACTTGCCTGCATAGGGGGTAAGAATGAGTGCCCCCTTGCTTGTTTATATACCACATCACTGTGGTGTTGTCTGTCCTTAATAATAATTGTCCTGGATGCAGAAGGTCCTTGAAAGCTGTTAGGGCATTTTGTACAGCCAACATCTCTTTTTGATTGATGTGAAGAGGCATTTGTTCTGTGGTCCATTTGCCCTGAATCCATTTTCCTGTCATGTGTGCTCCCCAGGCATAATCCGAGGCGTCTGTTGTTATAGTCTGCCTGGCTGTGGGAAGAGTGAAAGGCTGACCCTTGTTGAGGTGACATGCCTGTGCCCACCATCGAAACTCCTGTTGTAGGCAGGGAATTAGAGGTATTACTGTCTCCAAGCTGTGAGAATGTTGAGACTAAACACTTTTTAGGTACCATTGTAATTTCCTCATATGCAGTCTTGCATATGGAATTAGTAGTATGCAGGATGCCATGAATCCCAAGGCCTGCAGAATTTTTCTTGCAGGGAGTTGGGACTTTGTTGCCATCAATTAAAAATACTGAGTCAGTTGTCCTTGTTTGTCTGGCATGAGATAAGCCATCTGGGCCATTGTATTTAAGCTGGCACCCAGGAATATTATCTCTTGTGAGGGCACTAGTTTTGATTTCTTTTCGTTTTATGTGCACCCTAGGCAACTTAACAATCTTTTTACGAACGCCAGATGCTGTAGAAGAATGTCCTTGCTCTCTGCTTGAATCAGGAAGTCGTCCAGATATGGATATATTTGAATTCCTTTTTGTCTGCAAAATGCAATTACTGGTGCCAGGCAATTGGTAAAGACCCTGGGTGCAGTAGATAAGCCAAAGGGCAGTGCAGAGAATTGGTAGTGCATTGAACCAGCTATGAATCTGAGGTATCTTCTGCAATTTTGTCTGATAGGGACATGCAGGTATGCCTCTTTGAGGTCCAAAGTAACAAGCCAAGCTTTCTTGCCCAACATAGGAAGGAGCTGTTGTAGTGTCAGCATTTTGAATTTCTGAAAATCCAGGTAAGTATTTAGAGTGGAAAGGTCCAGAACGGGTCTCCAGGCTTTGTCCTTTCTGGGTACCAGGAAGAGTCTTGAGTAAAATCCTTGTCCTTTTTCCTGCTGTGGTACTTTTTGAATAGCTCTCATGTCCATGAGGGCTGTAATTTGTTTTTGTGCCTCTGCCCATTGATTTTGTGGCAGGTCTGGCATTCCTTTTAGCCTTGGAAATGTGTTAAAGTGAAACTTGTAACCTTGAGACACAATATTCAGCACCCATTTGTCTTGGGTGATTGCTTGCCAGTTTTGAGAAAAAAGTGTTAAGTTTCCCCCTTAAGGGAGCTGCCAAAAGGTAAGAGTTTGGCATTGGAAGGGGGAAGTCATTGGGACTGTTTCCTGTAAGGTTGTGACTTATCCTCATCTTGTTTTGGGTTTGAAGCATCCCACTGTCGTGGTCTGTAAGAACCTTGTGGCTGAGATCTGCCTCTTGGGCGTCTGTATCTGCCTCTTTGTGGCCTGTCCGACACTGGAAAGGACCAATTCTTTGTAGGCCAATTTCTGCTAAATCGTGGTGGCTGTACCTGTAAGAAATCCTTCACTGTTTGCATAGATTTTGCCTTATCCTCCATTTTCTTTAATACCTCTTCTGCCTTAAAACCAAATAAATTATATTGCTGCAAAGGAGCATCCAATAATTTTGCTTTAACATGATCTGGTAAACTTTGTTCTTTTAACCAAGCATGCCTTCGAATCACAGATCCTGTAACTGCTGCTCTACAAGAAGCTTCTAATGAATCAAAACCACATTGCAAAGTATGCTTTCCCACTTGTTCAGCTGCATGCAATAAATCCTGCATTTCCTTATAGTCAGGTTGTTCTCCATTTGTACTCATTTTCTGTTTTAATTGAGACAGTAAGTATTGTTGATACTTAAGCATGTGAAACTGGCAATTTAGAGCCCTCACTGCTAAAGTTGCAGAGGTGTAAACTTTCTTTCCCCGTCTGTCTAATGCTCTAGAATCCCTATCCGAGGGAACTGGATTCTTAGCCATGGAAGCCTTAACCCCTTTGGGACCTTGGGAAATAGTTTCTGGGTCTGCAACAGGGGTTTTATAAAGAAATTTGTAAGAGTCAGGGACTCTGTAGTATCTGTCTGGTTTGACTGGAGTTAGGGGTAAAGAATCAGGGTTTAAACTAGATTCAGAGAACACATCATCCACAATGTCCAACACTGGTGAAATAGCAAGGGGCCTATGCTGAGGCAGCAAAAGAAAGTCTCTGAGCCTTTTCTTGGATTCTGAGTAATCCTGGCCCTCCCAATGAAAATGCTCCCTCATGGTATGTAAGGTTTCCCCAAAAGAGTAATCCTCAGGAGGAGAGGCTGAAGGAATTGATTCTACAGCATCAGAATCCTCATAGGGGGGTAAAGAATATCCCTGGTCTGAAGAGGAATCAGAATATATTGAAACCTGGTCAGAGGAATCATATTCTGTATCCTGCCTAGGCCTTTTATCAGGAGGGGGATGGGAACCCCTGATCAGAGTTATCAAGTCCTCGGCCATCTTGAGCATCTGTTTTTTAGGCATGGAGGCCTGTCCAGGTGAATGCTGTACTTGTTTCTTTGTCTTTAGTGTAGGCTTAGTCTTGGCTGAAGATGCAATGGTAAGTTGAGTAGGCCTGAAAACACCCTCAGAAGCCGGTGCCTGCTCAGTGGCTCCAGACGCATCTGAAGGGTTAATCTCCGTTGGCCCAACACCTTGAGGCTCCAGAGGCCTAGGCACCTCCACGTGGGAGTCAGTCGCGGCCTGTGGTTCTGAGGTAGCGGGTGTCAGGGGCTGCAAAAGTGCCTCACTGCAAACCGGGGAACTGACGGCTAGCCTAGAAGAGGCTTCGTCGTCAGTTTTGGGCCTCGGATGCCTTTCCTTATCTTTATCTTTGCGCTTTTTGTGCATTCCGGTAGTCGGTTGTTCCGAGGGCATTGTATAATTAAACCTTCGCCCAAAGTAATGGCGAGCAAAATCAAACCGACGTTTAATAGTGCGTTTGTTAAATCTAGCACAAAACCGACAACTAGTGACGTCGTGATCTGGGCCTAGGCATGGAATACAGTAAGAATGAAAATCCTTATGAGGTATTTGCTTCCCACAAGAAATACAATTATTAACTTTTTCTGACATCAGCCTAAGGCAAGAAAAATTTCCCCAACAAGGTACTTAGCTTTATTGAAGACTTCAGTTCCGAAATCGAATTTGAAATTTCAGGATTTGGCCAACCGGCACTTGCGAACTGCTTTTGCTCCGGGCACCACGCGGCAAGAAAGACTGAAGAAAATGGCGTTGGCTGCTTCTTATATACCCCTGACGCACTGACGTCAGGGAAGAGGCGACAGCAACGGACGCCGGACCAAGACTTTGGAACTCAGGCCAACTGCGGGCCCGCCTGATGACAGGATAACCCAAGTGTAATGACTGCAGCAGTGAAACATGATGAACATGCAGAATTCTCTCCTCCTTGTTCTGTGGATTTGGATAAAAAGTTGGCAGGTGAATAGTTTGGTTAAAAGCCACACTGGACACCACCTTAGGCATAAATGTTGGGTTTGTCCTCAGAGAGACCCTGTCTGGATAAAAAATGATAAAACGTTCAACAGCCATGAGTGCCTGTAGCTCTGAAACTCATCTTGCAGAAGTTATTGCTAGGAGCAGAGCTGTTTTCCAAGATAAAAACTTTATATCAGCAGTAGCAGCCGGCTCAAAAGGAGGCAGGGTGAGTTTTTCCAAGACATAGTTGAGGTCCCATGCAGGCATTGGTGGTCTCCTTGGAGGCCTTAAATTTTTAGCTCCTCTGAGGTACTGCTTTAATAAGGGATAAGAAAAGAGTGGTGGCTCTGCATTGTAATGAGCCAAAATGGCAGAGGCGTGAATTTTAATAGATGAAAAAGATAGACCTTTGTCCAGCATCTCAGTTAAGTATTGCAAAATCTGAGGAATATTTGGCACAGCTGTATCAGGTCCTTGTGCCTGGTTCCAAGCACAGAATCTCTTCCATTTTCCAGCATAAGATTTTCTAGTACTAGGCCTTCTGGCTTCCAAAATGACATCCATCACAGCTTTACTGAGAGGCGTGTTTTGTATGACTACATTATCCGCCATGCTGCCAGGTTTAAAGTCATGAGTTGGCTGTGCAGGATCTGATTGTTTTGCTGGGACAGTAGATGAGGTATCTGAGGTAAGGTCCAAGCTGGGCATTGAGACAAGTTCCTTAGTATTGGATACCAGTACTGGCAGGGCCAGTCTGGGGCAATCAGTATCATCTTTAGCTTCTCCTGTCTGACATTTAGGAGTAACTTGGGGAGGAGAGGCAGAGGGGGAAATGCAGATACCGATACGTTTTTCCAGCTGAAAGATAGAGCGTCCACTTTCCATGCTTGTCTGTGATTAATCCTTGTGCAGAATCTTTTTAGTTGGTAGTTGCGAGGGGAGGCAAATAGATATATGCACGGGCATCCCCATTTCCTTGTTATCATGCTGAAGACTTGTGGATCCAGCTGCCACTCGTGGGGATCCATGAGGTTTCTGCTTAGTTCGTCTGCCAGAGTATTTTTCCTTCCTGGCAGGAATTGTGCCTGCAGATGTACTTGGTAAGTCAATGCTGTGTCCCACAAAGTCATGGCTAGTCTGCAAAGGGGGTAGGAATGTGTGCCCCCTGCTTGTTTATATACCAAATGACCGTGGTGTTGTCTGTCTTTATCAGTAGTTGTCCTGGATGAAGTAGGTCCTTGAAGGCTGTCAGGGCATTTTGAACAGCTAGCATCTCTTTTTGATTGATATGTATATGCATTTGGTTTGAGGTCCATGTGCCCTGAATGCATCTTTCTGCCAAGTGGGCCCCTCAGGCATAATCTGATGCATCTGTTGTTAGTGTCTGCCTGGCTGGGGGTACTGTGAATGGCTGTCCCTTGTTTTGGTGACAAGCCTTTGCCCACCATTGAAACTCCTGTTGCAGGCAGGGAATGAGAGTAATCATAGTTTCCAGGTTGTGGCAATGTTGAGTCCAAACACTTTTTAGGTACCATTGAAGTTTCCTCATATGCAGTCTTGCATATGGAATTAGTAGGATGCAGGATGCCATGAAGCCCAAAGCCTGCAGAATTTTTCTTGCAGATAACTGGGCCTTTGTTGCCAACATTTTGAAATAGGTAGTCAGTTGCTTTTGTTTGTCTGGCGTGAGATAAGCCATCTGGGCAGTTGTATTTAAGCTTGCACCCAGGAATATTATCTCTTGAGAGGGTACTAGTTTTGATTTCTTTTCGTTGACTGTGTACCCTAGGCATGTTAGAAGCTTTTTCACAAACGCCAGATACTGTAGAAGAAAGTACAGTTTTGTACCTACCATAAATGTAGATGTTCGAGTGTTCACCCTGCTGCAGTCATCACATCTGGGTTATCCTGCCGTCAGGCGGTCCCGCAGTCAGCCGGATTTCCAAAGTCTTGGTCTGACGTCGGTTGCTGTCGCCTCATCCCTGACGTCAGTGCGCCAGGGGTACATATATAGCAACCAACGCCATTTTCTTCAGTTTTTCTTGCCCCAGATGTCAGGTGCCCCCAAAAAGGTGATCCAAATTAGTACCAAATGGTGTGAACACTGTACAAACACAAAATCCCTTCAGCTATAAGCAAATACATCAGTAAGGCATAGCAGAGATTTAGCCAGTAGATCAGAGGGGTTGGAGGGAGGGTAACCTGGACTGCAGCAGGGTGAACACTCGAACATCTACATTTATGGTAGGGTCAAAACTGTACTATGTTCATCGTGTTACCCTGTTGCAGTCATCACACTTGGGTTGAGTCCCAAAGCTAAGGTAGGGTGGAGGTATCATAGAGGGTTAGTGGAGGCAATGAGGCCCTGCAGAACTGCAGTGGCGAAGCCCGCCCTGGACTTAGAATAAAGAGGTAAGTGATAGTGTTTGGTGAAGGTGTGTACAGAACTCCAAGTTGCAGCTTCTAAAATTTCCTTGGTAGGAACCCCTCTGAGAAAGGCTGTAGAGGTAGCTGTCGCCCTGGTAGAGTGGGATCTAATGGTAGGGGGAACTGGTTTCCCATGATGGGTATAACAGAATCGTATGCAATGGCCTATCCATTTAGAAATGGTTTGCTTGGATATGGCCTTCCCTTGAGAAGCTGTAGCATAGGATACAAAGAGCTGGTCAGTTTTTCTGATAGCCTTAGTTTTATCCAAGTAGTAACGAAGCTGCCTGTGAATGTCCAAGGAATGCAGGACTCTCTCACCTTTGTTCTGTGGAATGGGGAAGAAAGTGGGTAGATGGATGGTTTGATTTAAAGCTACACTGGAAACCACCTTAGGCATGAAGGAAGGATTAGTTCGTAGAGAAACTCTGTCTTGATGAAAAATGAGGTAAGGTTCCGAGACTCTCCTAGCAGAAGTTATTGCCAGGAGCAGGGCAGTCTCCCAAGATAAGAATTGAAGGTCTGCAGAGAAAGCTGGTTCAAAGGGAGGCAGCGTTAGTTTTTCCAGAACAAAGTTGAGGTCCCATGTTTGTGTAGGAGCTCTTCTAGGTGGTCTAATGTTTTTTGCCCCTCTGAGGAACTACCTTAGAAGAGGATTTGAAAATAAAGGTGGATTCGTGTCGTAGTGAGCTGAAATAGCTGAAGCATGGATTTTAATTGAGGAGAAGGAAAGTCCTTTATGCAACATCTCAGCTAAATACTGCAGAATGTGAGGCATATGAGGCTGAGTTGTGTCTTGGCCTTTAGCTTGGTTCCAAGCAGAAAACCTTTTCCATTTGTCCGAGTAAGCCTTCCTGGTGCTAGGCCTCCTGGCTTCTAGAATAATATCCAGTACTGCTTGTGAAAGAGGGGCTGGTTGAATGCTTAATTGATTTGCCATGCAGCCAGGTTTAAGGTTTTGAGCTGGCTGTATAGAATCTGTTTGTTTTGCTGCGTGAGCAAATGAGGTATTTGAGGCAATATCCATGGTGGGCTGTGAGCCATATTCTTCAATAGCGGGTACCAGTGCTGTTGTGGCCAGTCTGGGGCTATGGGAATCAGTCGAGGTTTCTCCTTTTTGACCTTCAAAAGAACCTTTGTGAGAAGAGGTAATGGAGGAAAGGCATAGGCTGTCATGTTTTTCCAACTGAAGGAGAGAGCGTCCACTTTCCAGCTTGATGGTGGAATGTCCTTGTACAAAAATTTGTCAGTTGGTAGTTTTAAGGACTGGCAAACAGGTCTATATTTGGAAGGCCCCATTTTTGAGCTATCATTGTGAATATTTGGGGGTCTAGTTTCCACTCGTGGGGATCTTTGATGTTTCTGCTTAGGTCGTCTGCCAATGTGTTTTTCTGTCCTGGCAGGAATTGAGCTTGTAACTGGACTTGGTAGGTCAGAGCTGTGTTCCATAAGATTATTGCTTGCCTGCAAAGAGGGTAGGAATGTGTGCCCCCTTGTTTGTTTATGTACCACATTACTGTGGTGTTGTCCGTCTTTATTGCAAGTTGTCCTGGCTGTAGTAGATCCTTGAAGGCTGTCAGAGCTTTCTGTACAGCTAGCATCTCTTTTTGATTTATGTGCAGTTTTCTTTGTTCTGCAGTCCATAGGCCTTGAATGCATTGCCCTGCCATGTGTGCCCCCCAGGCATAGTCTGAAGCATCTGTTGCAATAGTTTGCCTGGCTGGGGGCAAGGTGAAAGGTTGACCCTTGTTGAGGTGACATGCCTGTGCCCACCATAGAAATTCCTGTTGAAGGCAGGGAATGAGAGATATCACTCTGTCCAAGCTGTGGCTGTGTTGCCATACGCTTTTTAGGTACCACTGTAATTTCCTCATATGCAGTTTTGCAAATGGTATTATCAGAATGCAAGATGCCATGAAGTCCAAAGCCTGCAGAATTTTTCTTGTAGTTAATTGGGTCTTTATTGCCATTGTCTTGAAATATTGAGTCAGTTGTAGTTGCTTGTCTGGTGTAAGATAAGCCTTCTGGGCCGTTGTGTCCAAGCTGGCACCCAGGAATGTCATTTTTTGTGAGGGTACTAGTTTTGACTTCTTTTCGTTTACAGTGTACCCCAGACAATTTAGTAGATGCTTCACAAAAGCCAGATGATGTAAGAGAATGTCTTTTCTTTCTGCTTGGATGAGGCAGTCGTCCAGGTATGGATATATTTGAATTCCTCTTTGTCTGCAGTATGCAATTACTGGTGCCAGGCATTTTGTGAAAAAGTACAGTTTTGTACCTACCATAAATATAGATGTTCGAGGATCCACATTGCTGCAGTCCTAACCATTGGGTAGTCCGCTGTCCAGTCGGCCTGAATACCAAAGTATATGGCTGACGTCGGTCAAGGCGCATTAGACTGATGTCAGGACGTCAGGGTACTAATGCGCATGACCGACGTCATATCCTCAGTCTTTTCTTGCCCCAGATGTCAGAAGACCCTAAAAAGACAAGGCCCAAACCAAAACACCAAAAAGCCCTGCATCAAACATATATACAATATATACAAATGTACAAGAATATATATATATATAGCCCACACCACCACCCCTAAACACAGAGGGGAAGGAGGGAGGGTAAATTGGACTGCAGCAATGTGGATCCTCGAACATCTACATTTATGGTAGGTACAAAACTGTACTATGTTCTTCATTCCACATTGCTGCAGTCCTAACCATTGGGTAGAATCCCAAAGCAGAGGTAAGGGAGGCTGGCAAATCATAAGGAAGCAGGAGCTGTCAACATGCCTTGCAAAATAGCTGTGGCAAAACCAGCCCTAGATTTAGAGTAGAGAGGAAGGTGGTAATGCTTAGAGAAAGTATGCACTGAACTCCAAGTAGCTGCCTCCAAAATATCCTTAGTTGCCACCCCCCTTAGAAATGCTGTTGAAGTGGCAGTAGCCCTAGTGGAATGAGGCCTAATCCCAGCTGGAATCTCCTTGCCATGATGGGAGTAACAAAATGAAATGCAAAACCCAATCCACTTAGAAATAGTTTGCTTAGACACAGGCTTGCCCTGAGAACTCAAAGCAAAAGAAACAAACAATTGCTGAGACTGCCTGAAATCCTTAGTCTTGCTTAAATAATAACGCAACTGCCTATGTACATCTAAAGTGTGTAAAATCTTTTCCCCCTTATTTTGGGGATCTGCATAGAAAGTAGGCAAATGAATAGTTTGGTTTAAAGCCACACTAGAAACCACCTTAGGCATAAAGGAAGGATTAGTACGTAATGATACCCTATCCTTATGGAAAATCAAAAAAGGCTCTACTGCCATAAGGGCCTGCAACTCAGAAACCCTTCTTGCAGAAGTAATAGCCAACAGAAAAGCAGTCTTCCATGACAAGTATTTCAATTCAGCAGTAGCCGCAGGCTCAAAAGGTTGTAGAGTAAGTTTTTCCAACACAAAATTGAGATCCCAAGCAGGAGTAGGAGCTCTACCAGAGGGTCTTATATTCTTTGCCCCTCTAAGAAACTGCTTGAACAAAGGATGCGAAAACAATGGTGGGTCACAATCATAGTGAGCTGAAATTGCTGCAGCATGAATCTTAATGGAAGAGAAGGACAAACCTTTGTCCAATAACTCAGTAAGATATTGAAGAGCCACACTCAAATTAGGCTCAGAAATCTCCAAATTCTGTGCTGCACTCCAAAATAAAAATCTCTTCCATTTTTCTGCGTACACTTTCCTTGTACTAGGTCTTCTAGCTTCCATAATCACATTTAAAACTTGTTGAGGAAGTTGAGACCTGCTGTGTTTCAACACAGAATATGCCAGGCTGTTAGATGAAGAGAGTGAAGCTTGACATTGAGCAGGTGACCTTCTCTCTGAGACAACAGGTGAGGAATCAAGGGTAAAGGCCATGGAGGCTTCCTTACCAGACTCCTCAGTAATGGGTACCAGTGCTGCCGAGGCCAATCTGGAGCTATTAAAATCATCCTTGGCTTGTCTTGTCTGACCTTTAGAAGCACTTTTGGAAGAAGAGGCAGAGGTGGAAACGCATACACATGAAGATTTTTCCAACTGAAAGACAGAGCGTCCACTTTCCAAGCTGTGTGATGAAACTTCTTTGTGCAAAACTTTGGCAGCTGGTGGTTTAGTGGAGAAGCGAACAGATCTATGTCTGGAGTTCCCCATGACACTGTCAATTTTTGAAATACATGAAGATCCAGTTTCCACTCGTGGGGATCCATGATTTGTCTGCTTAACACATCTGCTAAGGAGTTCTGTGCTCCGGCAGAAACCTTGCCTGAAGAGTTAGTTGCAAGCTGAGCAGTCTCCCATAAAATCATTGCTTGCCTGCACAATGGGTAAGAATGTGTTCCCCTTGTTTGTTGATGTACCACATGACAGTTGTGTTGTCTGTTAGAATCAACACCTGCCCTGGAAGAAGTAACTCCTTGAAAGCCATTAATGCAAACTGGACTGCTAACATCTCCTTCATGTTGATATGTAGATGCTGTAGTCTGGCAGGCCACTTGTCTTGTATCCACTTTCCATTTAGATGAGCTCCCCAAGCAATGTCCGAGGCATCTGTCGTTAAAATCTGACTCGCCTCTGGCGGGTCACAGAGAATCCCTTGTTTAGGTGACATTCCTGAGCCCACCACAAAAATTCTTTTTGAATGCAAGGTATTATTTGAATGACAGTGTCCAAATCCTGGCAGTGCTGTGTCCACACATTTTGAGATACCATTGCAGCTTCCTCATATGCAGTTTGGCATTGGGAAGCACCAGAATACAAGATGCCATGAACCCTAAGGCTTGAAGGACTGTCCTTGCAGTCAGCCCGGACTGAAGAGATAGTTGATGGAAGTAACTGGAAAGATTCTTTTGTTTGTCCGGGGTTAAAAGGCCATCTGGGCTGCTGTATTCAGTCTCACACCCAGAAAGCACATGTCTTGAGAGGGTATTAGACTGGACTTTATTTCGTTCACAGAATACCCTAGGCATCTTAGCACTGCTATGACATATTCCAGATGCTGTAGAAGGTCTTCCTTTTCTTGAGCCAGAATCAGGCAGTCGTCCAAGTAAGGATAGATTTGAATTCCTTTTAGCCTGAAGTAAGCTATCACTGGAGCCAGAACCTTTGTGAATACTCTGGCAGTAGATAAGCCAAAGGGCAATGCAGAGAACTGATAATGAGAATTTCCAGCTCGAAAACGCAGATACTTCCTGCAACTTAGTCTTATAGGCACATGAAGGTAAGCTTCCTTGAGATCTAAAGTTACCATCCAATGATCTTTGCCCAGCAGAGGTAAAAGCTGTTGTAACGTCAACATTTTGAACTTGGGAATGTCCAGATAAGTGTTGAGAATAGATAAATCCAAAATTGGTCTCCACATGTTCCCCTTCTTTGGTACTAGGAACAGGCGAGAATAAAATCCTAGGCCCCTTTCTGGTACAGGGACTGGCTGAATGGCCCCTATTTGGAGTAACAGAGAAATTTGCTTGTGAGCCTCTTCCCTTTGTGGAGGAGGAACGTCTGGCATGCCTTTGAAAGGGGCAATGTATGGAAATAAAACCTGTAACCGTGGTGAATGATATCCAACACCCATCTGTCTTGAGTGATTAAATCCCAATTTTCTTTGAAAAGAGACAGTCTTCCTCCCAAAGGAGCTGCCAGACGAGAATCTACTGGCAGCTGAAAAGGCAGGTCATTGGGTCTGTTTACGAAAGGACTGACCCCTGCCCTCACCAGAAGTCTGAGCAGGTGAACTCCTGTTCTAGGCCTAAAAGAACCTTGAGCTCTGCCCCTACCACGTCTAGACCTACCCCTAGACTGGGAATCATAAGCAGGATATGTCCATCCCTTAGTAGGCCAATTTCTACTAAACTTCGTTGGCTGCCCCTGCAAAAATCTTTAACAGTTTGCATAGACTTAGCTTTGTCCTCCATTTTCTTTAAAACTGCTTCCACAGGCGAACCAAACAACACATCAGACTGTAAAGGAGCATCCAAAATCCTTGTCTTAACATGCTCTGCTAAATTCTGATCCCTCAACCAGGCATGCCTGCGAAGAACAGAACTAGTGGCAGCCACCCTCGAGGAGGCCTGCACAGCATCAAAACCACATTGCAAAGAATGCTTACCCACTTGTTCAGACACATGAACTAAATCCAGCAACTCTTTACACTCTATGCCTTCCGCCAAAGCATCCACCTTAGATTTCAATTGTGAAAGGAGATAATTGAAACTGACAATTCAACGCCCTCATGGCTAAAGTGGAAGAAGTATACACTTTCTTTCCCCATCTATCCAAAGCCCTTGCCTCTTTATCAGTGGGAACAGGATTTTTAACAACAGAGGCCTTAACACCTTTAGGCCCCTGAGAAACAGTTTCCGGGTCTGCCCTAGGACTCTTAAAAAGATACTTATGAGCTTCAGGCACCCTATAGTACCTATCAGGTTTAACAGGGGCAGGAGGCAAAGAATCAGGGTTCAAGGAAGCCTCTGCAAAAACATCTTCCACCACATTCAACACAGGAGGAATAGCTAAGGGCCTATGCTGGGGTAAAAACAAGAATTCCCTAAGCCTTTTCCTGGAATCAGAGTAATCTTGGCCTTCCCATTTAAAGTGCTCCCTCATGGAATGCAGAGTCTCTGAAAATGAGAAATCCTCAGGAGGAGAAGCTGTAGGAGTGGAATCATCCACATCAGAATCAGAATAAGGAGGATACTCCTGCAAGTCTTCCAGAAGACTCAGAAGCCTCTGAACACTGTTCAAAACTCTCAAACTCAGGTTCCACCCTAGGCCTCTTATCCGGAGGGGGCATAGAACCTCTAATCATAGTAATCAAATCTTCTGCCATTTTAAGCATATGTTTCTTAGGCACAGAACCTGAAGTGCCAGGAGAAGCCCCACTGAAGCTAAACTTGGCCTACCTCTCAAAGAAGTTTTGGAAACAGAAGGAGAGGCTCTAACTACCTTGGGAAGAGAGGGAAGAACAGTTACCTGAGAAGCCCCTCAGCCTGGCCTACCTCCTGAGAGGGCACATCCTGTAACAGTAAAGTCTCTGCCTGAGACTCCAAAGAAACTCCTGGCAAAACCTCTGGCTCCACTGAGCCTTCTAAAGAACCGACGTCCGGGACTGCCGGTTCATCAACCCTAGGCTTTGCTGTTTTGTCCTTGCGCTTTTGGGAAGCGGCCGGAGCATCCGGCGGCATTTTATAATTACAACGCTTCCCAAACACTAACCTGGCACAGTCTAACCTTCTCTTAATAGTGCGTTTGTTAAATCTAGCACAAGAGCGGCATCCAACAACGTCGTGCTCAGGCCCTAAACAAGGTATACACAAAGTATGGTAATCCCTAGGAGGTATCTGCTTCCCACAAGAAATACAGTTATTCACTTTTTCTGACATCCGGTTAAATACTGAGGCAAGAAAAAACCAAAATGTTCCCCAACGGGGTACTTAGCCAACTTTGATTTGGTCTGAAACTCCGACTTCAGAAAATTTCAGAACGCCAACCTGCACTCGCAAAACTGCTTCTGCATCGGACCATGCGGCAAAAAAGACTGAGGATATGACGTCGGTCATGCGCATTAGTACCCTGACGTCCTGACATCAGTCTAATGCGCCTTGACCGACGTCAGCCATATACTTTGGTATTCGGGCCGACTGGACAGCGGACTACCCAATGGTTAGGACTGCAGCAATGTGGAATGAAGAACATCTCTGGGTGCAGTAGATAAGCCAAAGGGCAGTGCAGAGAATTGATAATGGGTTGAACCTGCAATGAAACGGAGGTATCTCCTGCAACTTTGTCTGATAGGGACATGCAGGTATGCCTCCTTGAGGTCCAACGTTACCAGCCATGCTTCCTTGCCCAACATGGGTAGTAGCTGCTGTAGTGTTAGCATCTTGAATTTGGGAACTTGTAAGTAAGTGTTTAGAATTGAAAGGTCCAGAATTGGTCTCCAAGCACTGTCCTTTCTGGGTACTAGAAAGAGCTTTGAGTAAAATCCTTGGCCTTGCTCTTGAGTTGGTACCCGTTGAATGGCTCTCATGGCCATGAGAGCTGTAATTTGTTTTTGAGCCTCTGCCCTTTGATTTTGTGGCAGGTTTGGCATTCCTCTTTATTGGCAAGGTGTGAAAGTGGAATCTGTATCCTTGTAAAATTATGTCTAGGACCCATTTGTCCTTTGTGACCATGTGCCAGTTGGCTGCAAATAGTGCTAGTTTTCCCCCCAAGGGGGCTGACAAAAGAGATTTGTTTGGCCAGCTGAGGTGCAAGTCATTGAGTTTGCCTTCTGGTGGGTTGAGACCTGTCTTCTCCTCCCTTCTGGGTTGTAGTGCCCCATTGGCGAGGTTTATACTGGGCTTGTGGTTGTCCTCTGCCCCTTGGGCGCCTGTATTTACCCCTCTGAGGTCTGTCAGTGGCTGGAAAGGACCAATTTTTTGTTGGCCAGTTTCTGCTGGAGCGAGGGGGTTGTACTTGTAGGAAATCTTTGACTGTCTGCATTGATTTCGCCTTATCTTCCATTTTCTTTTAAACTTCTTCTGCTTTAACGCCAAAAAGAACATCCTGCTGTAAAAGAGCATCTAGTAGTTTTGCTTTAACATGATCAGGCAGACTTTGTTCCTTTAACCAGGCATGCCTACGTATAACTGATCCAGTGACAGCTGCTCTGCAGGAGGCCTCTAAAGAATCAAACCCACATTGTAAGGTATGTTTGCCCACCTGCTCGGTGGCGTGCAACAAATCCTGTACTTCTTTCAATTCAGATTGTTGAGGGAGGGAGTTTATCTTTTGTTTTAACTGAGAGATAAGAAATTGCTGATACTTAAGCATATGAAATTGACAATTTAGTGCTCTCATAGCTAAAGTGGCTGAGGTGTAAACTTTTTTCCCCCACCTGTCTAGTGCTCTTGAATCCTTTTCAGAAGGTACTGGATTTTTAGCCATGGAAGCCTTAGCCCCCTTGGGACCCTGGGAGATAGTCTCTGGGTCAGCTACTGGGCTTTTGTAAAGGAATTTGTGGGAATCAGGTACTCTGTAGTATCGGACAGGCTTGGCCAGGGCAGGAGGTAGAGAGTCTGGGTTGAAACTGGATTCTAAATAGACATCATCCACAATGTCCAAAACAGGAGGGATGGCTAGAGGTCTGTGTTGGGGGAGTAAAAGAAACTCTCTGAGCCTTTTCTTGGAATCAGAGTAATCCTGACCTTCCCATTGAAAATGTTCCCTCATAGTGTGTAAAGTTTCCCCAAAAGAGTAATCTTCAGGAGGGGAAGCTGAGGGAATAGAGTCCTCAGCATCAGAATCTTCATAAGGAGAGAAGGAATAGTCTTGGTCCTCAGAGGAATCCGAAGAAATAGACAGTTGCTCAGAGGAAGCAGAATCTTCCTCTTGTCTAGGCCTTTTGTCAGGAGGAGGCAGAGAACCCCTGATAAGAGAAATCAAATTTTCAGCCATTTTGGCATCTGTTTCTTAGGCATAGGGCCTTGAACAGGAGACTGAAGTGTAGTCTTTTTTGATTTAGAGGGAGTCTTCGACTTAGAAAACGCTTTGACTGTAAGAGTCGGTCTAAAAACGCCTTCAGAAACCGATGGCGTTTCAGAAGTACCGACGTCCTTGGAAGGTAAATCGTCAGAAGGGCCTGAAGTAAAAGGCTGCGTCGGCCTAATACATTCCGTTAAATTATCTGTAGCGGTCTCGGGTTCCAGAACTGCGGTAGTCAGGGGCTGCATCGGAGCCTCACTGATAACCGGAGACCGGATCAACCGAGGCCTCGGAATCGGGCTTAGGCCTGGGCTGTCGGTCCTTGTCCCTGCGCTTTTTGTGCACGCCGGTAGTCAGTAGCTCCGATGGCATGTTATAGTTAAATTTTCTACCAAAATACTGTTGTGCGAAATCAAATCGTCTTTTAATAGTACACTTATTAAATCTAGCACAAAAACGACAAGAAGTGAAGTCGTAATCAGGGCCTAGGCAAGGTATTCAATAAGAATGAAAATCCTTATGAGGTATTTGTTTCCCACAAGAAATACAATTGTTAACTTTTTCTGACATCGGTCTGAGGCAAGAAAAGTTTCCCCCTAGAAAGACTTCGGTCTGAAATTCGAATTCGACAATCTCAGGAGTCGGCCGACCGGCACTTGCGAACTGTTTCTGCTTCGGGCACCGTGCGGCAAGAAAGACTGAAGAAAATGGCGTTGGTTGCTATATATGTACCCCTGGCGCACTGACGTCAGGGATGAGGCGACAGCAACCGACATCGGACCAAGACTTTGGAAATCCGGCCAACTGCGGGACCGCCTGACGGCAGGATAACCCAGGTGTGATGACTGCAGCAAAGTAACACGATGAACATTGTCCTTGTTCTCTGCTTGAATTAGACAGTCGTCCAAGTAAGGATATATTTGTATTCCTCTTTGTCTGCAGAATACAATTACTGGTGCCAGGCACTTTCTAAAGACCCTGGGCGCAGTAGATAAGCCAAAGGGCAGTGCAGAGAATTGGTAATGCATTGAGCCAGCCTTGAATCTGAGGTATCTTCTGCATATGCATATCTGAACTGCTTCTTACTGAAGTTGGTGCGCCTTGTTTGCTGTGGCATAGACAGGATTCAGGCCTGCTGGATCTAGCTTTGTTTGTGTAACTTGAGCAGTAATCCAGGCATTCTCTAAAGTATTCAATTGTATTTATTACTGCTTGGTAGTAACTTGATTAAAGTGTAGCTATCATTCTAAGTCTTTTGGATTAAGCACTTGGGCTTCAGGCCAGTTATTTTACATTAAGAAGGTTTGTGGTCTGCACTCTTGTGGGAGAAGAGGCTGGACTCTGCCCTTCTGAGCTGGGAATTTCTGGTTAAAGGTTTATAGTGCCTGAATATTTGAACTGTATCTTACTGAAATTGGTACACCTTGTTTGCTGTAGCATAGACTAGATCCAGGCCTGCTGAATCTAGCTTTGTTTATATGCTTGTTGTTTGTTTGCTTGTTATTTCCTGGAACGCTAATTCCACCTAATACGGCTTCTCAGCTTCTGTGGATCACTAGTGATATCTGCATTGCTTACTGTACTTATTTCCCTGTTTCACTTGAAAGAAAGTTACTGTTTGTCGTTTTTGCATTTAAGTTACCTGTAACACATTGCACTTAAGTTACCTGGCACTTGCTCACTAAAGCAATTATATAAGTCAGCACTAAAATTAAAAGCACTACACCCTCACTCCCCACTGGCCCTGGTTTTCAATTATTAAGGAATTCCCAATATTATTCTAGCATGTCCAAAGGTCAGTTGTCAATCTCCTCTCCGGTCCAGCTGGTGAATCTGGGAATCTTGAGGCAATGTTACAACTGCCTCATGTACACAGACAACCCTCTCCTCCTCCCAACAAATTCCAACACATGTGAGAGATGCAACCATATAGCCAAACTGGAGGCTAAGCTCTCTCAACTCAGTACTGGCATAACCAGTCAGGAGGAGAAGGAAACCACACTCACTACAATTCCAGTCTCACATAGACCTACCACGACAGCAAACCAAACACATAATCACACAAAAACATACTTGGAGGCTCTAAATAAAGATCTGCCGAAGCAGCGGAGACATCCAAAGCAGACACCCAAGCAGCCGCTACCCCAAAACAAAACACGTGCAACACATATCTCACAAAGCCAGTGTGCCGAACAGTCACAGCCCTTAAGACTAAACAACACACCTGATACACTTGTAATAGGTGACTCTATCGTCAGGCACACTGATGTCCCGCTCACAAGGCTGAACAAGGAGAGGGTCACGGTGAGCAGCCTGTCGGCGCTAGGATCCGCCACATAACACAGGCACTCAGGTCACTCCAAGGCAAGTACAAATATGACTCGGTCATTGTCCATGCTGGTGTGAATGACCTGAGACATACCTCCCTGGACTACATGAAAAGAGACATAAAGGAGCTTTCTGAGCATGTAGCCCAGACTGGTATGACCCTGACCTTGAATAGCATCTTACCCTCACCAAGAATGATGCCACAATATGAAGACAAGATGATCAATTTCAACAACTGGCTTAAGTACTGGTGTCATTCAAAGGGGATCCAATGCCTGTCGGCTTGGGATGATATGCTCGACAAGCCACGATGCTTCGCTAGGGACGGCTTGCACCTGTCACCCCTGGACTTTCGGATATTGGCAAAGGCTCTTGCTACCCCCATAGTGCCTTTTTTAGGCAAGGCTCAAAAGACAAACCCACCTCCATAGGTATCACAAGGGATAAGAAACTAAGAGTAATGCTACTCAATGCCAGAAGTCTAAACCTCAAGATGCACGCACTCGAAACTCTCCTTAGCATGGAGAACATCGATATCTGTGCAGTAACAGAAGCCTGGTTCAGGGCTCCCGAGAGCACCCCAGCACTACCAGGTTGTACCTCATACCATGCTTTTCGGCCCCAAAACTTGGACCGAACCACAAAAGGAGGGGGAGTATCGATATTCATCAAAGATACCCACACCTCCAGGTTGGTGGCAAAGCACGAAGCATCAGAGACTATCCATGTGCAACTAACAGTGGGTAAAACTGCCTTCCAGTTTATAGCCTGCTACTGACAACTCTCCCAAACCCAGGAACCCCACTCGGCCTTCCTGAGAACACTGGAAAATATGAAGGTCTCTCCAAACACCATTATACTGGGCGACTTCAACTACCCAAACATAGACTGGGAGCATTACTCTAGCTCCAACACCCTAGCCCAAAGGTTCCTAGAATTTATAAACTCAAATGCTATGGAACAACTTGTTACCACTCCCACAAGAGGGGAAAACATACTGGACCTGATCATCACCAACATGGGGACTCTATGCTCCAGACCAGAAGTGTATCCCTCACTGGTAAGATCAGACCATAAACTAATCTCACTGGATATTCACATCCCGACCCCACCCCCTGCCCAGAAAACCACAGTGAAAAACTTCTCTAAAGCAAATTTCACACTCCTCAAAACCGAGGTGGAATCCTTCAAAGCCCCGGCCTGTGGAAAATACGCCCAGACCAGAATCCATTATAAACGCATTCTATGAACACCTTCAGGAATGCATGGATCATGCGATCCCAAATAAAACCAAGACCCAATCCTCCAAAGGCAGACGTCCTGTCTGGTGGACCCCAGCCATAAACAAACTATACAATAGAAGGAGGAAGCTACTAAATGATAGAGCAAAATCCCAAAAAGGGAAGGCATCACTGATCAGTATTAGCAAAAAACTACGGGTACACATAAAATTGTCTAAGGCCAGTTTCGAGAGAAAAATTGCACAGGACACTAAGGATAATCACAAGGCTTTCTTTAGTTATGTTAGGAACCTGGGTGGGAATTCCCAGATATGCTCAGAATTAGTCCAAAATGACATAAAATACACCGAACCCACAGACATTACCAACATCCTAGCTGACAGGTTCAGCGCAAACTTCCCTCCCCACCAAAAGGGCAAATATCTATCTCAGCAGAGTGCTGCCCCCCTGACATCTCAGATGCTCAGGTAAGAGCCGCCCTCTCCAAAGCAAAAAACACAGCATCAATGGGACCAGACGGTGTCCCGGGCTGCATCCTACATGAACTCCAAGAAGAGCTAAACCCAAACATAAAACTACTGTTCAATCTCAGCCTTACTACAGGATATGTGCCCAGAGAGTGGCGTACAGCAACAGTGGTCCCTCTCCATAAAGGTGGTGCCTCAACGGATCCTGGAAACTATCGCCCCATAAGCCTGACTAGCTTGGTCTGCAAAGCTATGGAAAGGATCATCATGGTCCTCATAAATAAAGATATTGGGGACCTACAAACACTGGATCCTACCCAGTTCGGCTTTGTTAAGGGCAGATCCTGCCTCTTAAACCTAGTTGATTTCTCTGAAACAGTCACCAAGGCCATTGACGAGGGGAAGGTGGTCCACACAGCCTACCTGGACCTCGCAAAAGCCTTCGATACAATACCCCACTCGGGCATTACAGATAAGCTCACCAGCTTAAATATACACCCCTATGTCACTAGATGGATTGCAAACTGGCTCAAGGACAGAACCCACATGGTTAGAATTGCTGGAGCCATGTCAGACTCCAAACCAGTTACAAGTGGTGTCCCACAAGGCTCAGTCCTGGGACCTCTCTTGTTCGGTATATATTTCTCGGAGGTACAGGACAACATGGAAGGACTGTGGCCGACCAGGTTCGCAGATGACTGCAAACTGGGCGCCATAATCAACTCTCCAGCCGACACAAGCATCCTCCAAAAGGGCCTCATAGAAACAGACAACTGGTGCCAGTGCCATGGCCTCAAGCTAAATGCCAAAAAGTGTATAGTCATCCCCTTTGGCAAAAACAAAGTGCCCACAAATTACCACATAGGTGGTAATCCATTAAGTACAGAAGAAGTAATTAGGGACCTGGGGACCCAAGTTGATAGCAATCTCTCATTTGACAACCACGTGGCCAAAGTGGTTAGAAAAACATTTTATATAGCCCACCTAATCATGAAGGGATTCACATCTAGATCAGGGGACGTCATCGTGCCTCTTTACTCATCCCTCATCAGGCCCATAATTGAGTACAATGCCCCTTTTGGGATGTACCTTACCAGACACCTGCAGCAACTGGAAAGATCCCAAAAGTACCTCACCAAGAGGATCAAAGGGCTCAAACAGATGCCATATGCTGCCTGGTTAAAGAAACTCCAGCTCTACTCAGTGGCATACCGCCTGTTCAGAGGCGATCTGTGCCTGACGTATAAAGCCATGTCCAATCCGGAATTAATGGACATGCTGCACCTCAGAAAATCCAAATCCCATCGAGCTACACGCTCGAGAGACTTGAACCTCAGCACTGAAATAAATAGGACATGCTGGAGGGACAGATTCATAACCCAGAGGCTCCCTTCACTCTGGAATAAAATCCCAGTCCAGGTTAGGCAGAGTCCCTCATTGACTCTCTTCAAGAGGAACTTTGATGAGTGGATGGGAGATCGTAGGTTTACCCTGGGTATCACTTCTGTGTCACTGTTAGACAGAGGCACAGTATACTAACCTCGAAAAAGGGCATAGCAAAATAAATTTAAAATGGGTGGCGAAAGCCAAACACATTCTGGCTAGGCTTATAAATGCCCTACGGCAGATAGCCTAGTATGAACCTATGAACCTATATTTGTCTGATTGGGACATGCAGGTATGCCTCTTTTAGGTCTAAAGTCACAAGCCAAGCGTTCTTGCCCAGCATGGGCAGAAGCTCCTGCAAAGTCAACATCTTGAATTTTGGTATATCCAGGAATGTGTTCAGAATAGATAGGTCCAGTACTGGCCTCCAGGCCTTGTCCTTTCTGGGTACCAAGAACAGTCGAGTAAAATCCTTGTCCTTGCTCTGGTACTTGTTGAATAGCACCCATTTCCTTGAGGGATGAGACTTGTTTTTGTGCCTCTACCCATTGATTTTTTGGCAGATCTGGCCAGCCGTTTGCCTTTGGCAGGATATGGAAATGGAACTTGTAGCCTTGTGACATGATATTTAGAACCCATTTGTCCTGGGTTATAATGTGCAAATTTTGAGGCTGCCAGGAGATAAGTGCTTGGTGCAGGCAGGGGGAAGTCATTGGGACTGTTTCCTGTAAGGCTGTGATTTGTCTTCTCCAACTTTGGAGGTAGAAGCACCCCGCTACTTTGACCTGTATGAACTTTGCGCCTGGGATCTGCCTCTAGGGCGTCGGGATCTACCCCTTTGAGGTCTGACACAGGAAAGGACCAGTTGTTTGTTGGCCAGTGTCTACTAAACCTAGGTGGCTGTACTTGTAAAAAATCTTTGACCGTTTGCAAAGATTTAGCTTTGTCCTCCATTTTCTTTAACACCTCTTCTGCCCCAACACCAAACATAGTATCATGCTGTAAAGGTGCATCTAATAATTTAATTTTGACATGATCAGGCAGATTTTGTTCCTTTAACCAAGCATGCCTCCTAATTAGAGCCCGTAACTGTGGCCCTGAAGGAGGCCTCCAAAGAATCAAAACCACATTGCAAAGTATACTTTCCAACTTGTTCAGCTGCATGCAATAAATCCTGCATATCCTTGTTTTCTGCACATTCAGAGTATAACGACATTTTCTGTTTAAGCAATGCCATGACATGTTGCTGATATTTGAGCATATGAAACTGACATTTTAAGGCCCTTATACCCAAGGTAGCAGATGTGTAAACCTTTTTTCCCCATCTATCCAGTGTCCTAGAATCTCTGTCAGAGGGGGTAGTGTTTTTTGCAGCAGAAGCCTTAACTCCTTTGGGACCCTGAGAAATAGTTTCTGGGTCTGCAGCAGGGTTTTTAAAAAGGGAATTTATGAGAGTCAGGAACCCTGTAATATCTGTCAGGCTTAACAGGAGCTGGAGGTAAGGAGTCAGGGGTAAGACTAGACTCCGAAAACACATCATCTACAATGTCTAACACAGGTGGAATGGCTAGTGGCCTGTGTTGAGGTAGTAAAAGGAAATCCCTGAGCCTCTTTTTAGATTCTGAAAAATCTTGGCTCTCCCAGTGGAAATGCTCCATCATGGTATGCAAGGTTTCCCCAAAAGAATAGTCCTCTGGAGGAGAAGCTGAAGGTAAAGATTCTTCAGCATGAGAATCCTCATAGGGGGGAAGAGAATATTTCTGATCAGAAGAGGAATCAGAAGAAATGGAAACCTGATCTGAAGATTCAAAGTCAGTCTCTTGCCTAGGCCTCTTATCAGGAGGGGGATGAGAACGCCTGATCAAGGTAATCAAGGCTTCGGCCATTTTCAGCATCTGTTTTTTGGGCATAAAGGCCTGACCACGTGGCTCTTGAGTTTGTTTCTTTGCTTTAGAAGGTGCTTTAGTCTTTGCATTTGAAGCTGAAGTTGGTTTAATGTAAAGATGTTTAGGTCTGAATACACTCTCAGAAGCCGGTGCCTGCTCAAGCGGCTCCGAACCCATCTGAAGGAATAGTATCCGAGGCTCCAATACCTTGAGTTTCCAGCGGCATGGCTGACTCCACGTGGGAGTCGGTAACGGCCTGCGATGCTAAAGTAGCGGGCGTCAGGGGCTGTGAAAGCGCCTCACTGAGAACCGGCAACTGGCTTAGGAGAAGCTTAGTTGTTGGTTTTGGGCCTTGGTTGTCTATCTCTCTCCTTTTCTTTGCGTTTTTTGTGAACTCCGGTAGTCGGATGGCTATCTGATGACATTTCTGGATAATTAAACCGGCGTCCAAAATAATTTAAAGCAAAATCATACCGACGCTTAATAGTGAGTTGGTTAAATGTAGCACAAAACCGACAACCAGAAACGTTGTGATCAGGGCCTAGGCAAGGAATACAGTAAGAATGAAAATCCTTATGAGGTATTTGCTTTCCACAAGAAATACAATTATTTACTTTTTCTGACATTGGTCTGGAGCAAGACAAAAGTTTCCCCAATGGGGTACTTAGCTTTATTGAAGACTATGGATCTGAAACTCGAACACGAAAATCTCAGGAGTCTGCCGACTGGCACTTCCGAGCTACTTCTGCTTCGGGCACCACGCGGCAAGAAAGACTAAAGAAAATGGGGTCAGCTGCTTCTTTTATACCCCTGACGACCTGACATCAGGGAAGGGGTGACAGCAGCCGACGCAGGACCCGGGACTTTGGAATTCAGGCCGACTGAGGGCAACCTATCAGCAGGATTACCCAAATGTAATGACTGCAACAGTGAAACACGAAGAACATCGTAGATATTGCCTGCAAGATTCCCTTATGGAGATGTGCAGATTAGCTTCTTTTAAGTCTAGAGTGACCAGCCAGGAGTCCTTGGCTAGCATTGGAAGCAGGTGTTGGGAGTGTAAGCATTTTGAATTTTGGGACCACCAGGAAGGTGTTTAGAATGGACAGATCCAGGAGAGGGCACCAAGAACTCTCTTTTCTGGGCACCAGGAACAGTCTGGAGTAGAAACCCTGTCCCCTTTGCTCTACTGGAACAGGTTGAATAGCCCTGATACTGAGAAGAGAAAGTACTTGCTTTTGAGCCTCTGCCCACTGGTTTGGAGGAAGGTCTGGCAAACCGCTTGGGGTTAGCAGTGAGTGGAAGTAGAATCTGTATCCCTGGGATACAATGTTTAGGACCCATCGGTCCTGGTTAATGTACTTCCAGTTTTTTGCATGCAGGGCGAGTTTTCCTCCTAGGAGTGCAAGTACTTGGGCATGGCTGGAAAGGATGACAGACAAGTCATTGTGAACTTTTTCCATAAGGGGGTGGCTTACCACTCCCTATTATTGAGGTGGGAGCACTCCACTGTTTAGATCTCTGCATACCCTGAGACTGTAGTCTTGGTGGTCTGTTGCCCCTGGGTTTGGACCGAGAAGGTCTGCGAGGGACTGGAAAGGACCAGTTTTTAGAAGGCCAATGCCTACTGAATCTAGGAGGCTGTACCTGGACAAAATATTTAACAAATTGCATAGATTTAGCTTTTTCCTCCATCTTTTTAAGAACAACTTCTGCTTTTATGCCAAACAACCATTCTTGATTTAATGGAGCATCTAGTAATTTTGCTTTAACATGGTCTGGCAAGATTTGTTCCTTCAGCCAAGCATGCCTTCTCAGTACAGACCCAGTGACGACAGCCCTGCAAGATGCTTCTAAGGCATCAAAACCACACTGCAAAGTATGTTTACTAACTTGGTTTGCAGAATGCATTAACTCTTGTAAATCTTTATTTTCTGTACAACCAGGAATCAACAACATTTTTTGTTTAATTAGTTCCATAATATGCTGCTGGTACTTCAACATGTGAAACTGGCAATTTAAAGCCCTGATGGCAAGAGTAGCAGGGGTATACACCTTCTTACTCCATATGTCTAAAGCACTAGAATCCCTGCCCGAAGGGTTGGGTTTTTTGCTGTAATACCTTTAGGTTCCCTGGGAAATGTTCTCTGGATCCGCAGTGGGAATTTTAGAGAGACATTTGTGAGAGTCAGGTACTCTCTAGTACCGGTCAGGCTTTCTAGGAGCTGGTGGTAAAGTATCAGGGGAAAGACTGGATTCCATGAAGACATCATCTACAATATCCAGGACAGGGGGTATAGCTAAAGGCCTGTGTTGAGGCAAGTCTAAAAATTCTCTGAGTCTCTTTTTGGACTGTAGGTAAGTCCTGGCATTCCCAGCGGAAATGTTCTCTTAAGGTATGCAACGTTTCACCAAAAGAAAAGTCCTCTGAACTGGAATGGAATCCTCAGCATTTGAATCCTCATAGGTAGATATGGGTATTTCCTGGTAATCAGAGGGATCACAGTCATCGGACTCATGGTCTGTAGAATCAGAAGGAAAATCAATTCTTTGTCTTTTAGAGGAGGAAGGCTGGCTTCCCCTAATTAAAGTAATAAGGTCTTCAGCCATCCCAAGCATTTGTTTCCGTGGCATGGGAGCTTGAGAATGCGCTTTGGTCATCGGTTTCCTAGGCGTAGTGCGAACTCTGGGCCTGAAAAACTTGGTAGTTTTAGTCAGAAATAAAGTAGTCAGTTCAATACGAACATCAGAAGATCTGAATACACCCTCAGAAGCCGGTGCCTGCACAGCGGCTCCTGACCCATCCAAGGTAGAGACATCCGCAGATTCCAAAGTCGAAGAAGCATCTCGCGGCATACCGGACTCTGAATGGGTCTCAGTAAAGGCCTGTGAATCTGTACAAGCGTGTATCAGGGGCTGCGAACGCACCAACTAGCTTAACGGAAGCATCATCGGCAGTTTTGGACCTATGCAGTCTGTCTGTCTTTATCCTTACTTTTTTTGGAAGAAAGATAGTCGGATGGCTTATCGAAGCCAATACGGAGAACAAGAGCGAAAGATATTAGCGATAGCCCAGCGACAAATAGTTCGGGCATTGCCTCCAGACAAAACTGACAGTGAGGAACGTCGTGGTCTGGCCCTAAACGGGTGACGCAGTAAGAATGAAAATCTCTGTGAGGTATTTGCTTTCTACAGGCAAGACAACTGTTATATTTTTCTGACATCGGTAAGAACAAGAAAAAAGGATCCCCAACGGGGTACTTAGCTTTAGAAGACATCAGGTTTGAAACTCGAAAAATGAAAATTTCAGGTAGTGGCCGACAGGCACTTGCGAACTGCTTCTGCTTTGGGCTCCCGCTCAGCAAGAAAAGCTGATGTAATGGGATTGGCTGCATGTTTTATACCCCTGACGACCTGATGTCATGGAAGAGGCGAAAGCATCCAACGCAGAAATCTCTGGTATTCGTGCCAACTGAGGGCTACCTGCAGGCAAAAAACCCAAGTGTTATGACTGCAACAGTGAGGCAGAAAACCCAAGTGTGATGACTGCAACAGTGAAACAAGAAGAACACCTGGTCTCCAGGCTTTTTCTTTCTTTGGCACCGGATACATTCTTAAATAAAACTCTGTTTCTTTTACCTCCAGAGAAAGGATGGGTTGTAAGATAGGAGGAAACAGAGGGGCTTGGTCTGGTGGATGTAGAATACTTCCTTGTAAAGGAGGGGTTTCTTCCCACTGCCAACTGTAACCCTATGGAATGGATAAGGTACTGCCAAGGGGGGGGGGTAGCCTATGCACTCATTCTGACTTATCTGACAGTCCTTAGTTTGGGGGGGGGGGGGGGGGTTCTGCATTCTTTGGGACTTCCTGTGTCATTGTGTTATTTTTTTTTTTAATGAATGCCTACCAGCACTTTCGTAAGACCTTTTAATTTCTTGCCAAAATTAGACGAGTGAGCAGTACAACCCTTGGAAAAAAATTAAAGAATGAAAAAAATCTGAGTGATTCCTTATATCAGCACACAATTATCACATTGTTGATACCCTGTGCAGCACAGGGATGAAAAAAAATACAGTTTTGTACACTTACCATAAATGTAGATGTTCGAGTGTATTCACTGTTGCAGTCATCATATTTGGGTTATCTGCTTGCAGGTAGCCCTCAGTTGGCCTGATTATCAAAGTCTTGGGTCCTGCATCGGTTATTGTCTCATCTTCCATGACGTCAGGACATCAGGGAAATAAGGCATGCAAGCCGATGCCATTACATCAGTTTTTCTTGCCCCATATGTCGGGTGCCCCCACAAAGGGAAGCAATTATATACAAGTTTACACCTCCAAAAAAAGCAAATACACCAGAAAGCTTTAAGCATAGTAAGCAAGAATACACGTATAGTCAATAGCAGTCAGGGGGGTGGAGGGAGGGTAACCAGGACTGCAACAGTGAATACACTCGAACATCTACACTTGTGGTAAGTGTACACAACTGTACTATGTTCTTCGTGTTTCACTGTTGTAGTCGTCACATTTGGGTAGATTCCCCAAAACTAAGGATGGGAGGAGGAAATTAGATAGCATTAGGACCAGCTATAAGGCCCAGCAAGACTGCAGTGGCAAAGCCATCTCTGGATTTAGAGAAAACTGGCTAGTGGTAGCGCTTGGTGAAGATATGAACAGAACTCCAGGTAACAGCTTCTAGGATGTCCCTGGTAAGGACACCTCTGAGAAAGACTGTAGAGGTAGATGCAGCCCTGGTGGAATGAGGTCTTATCCCCTGTGGGGTAGGTTTTCCATGGTGCTTATAGCACAAATGAATGCAATGGCCTATCCACTTAGATTGGTTTGATTTGAAATGGCCTTCCCCTCTTCTCCTGCAGCAAATGCCACCAGTAGCTGTTCAGATTTCCTAAGAGGCTTAGCCCTGTCCAAGGAAAATCTAAGTTGTCTGTTCACGTCCAAGGAGTGCAGTATTTGTTCCCCATTGTTTGGATTAGAAAAGAAGGTTGGCAAATGAATGGACTGATTAAGGGCCACACTGGATACCACCTTGGGCATAAATGAAGGGTTGGTCCTGATGGACACCCTGTCCGCATGAAATATGATGAAAGGCACCACTGCCATGAGGGCCTGCAATTCCGACACCCTTCTTGCTGAAGTGATGGCTAGAAGGAAGGCTTTTTTCCATGAAAGGAATTTCAACTCTGCATTTGCAGCTGGCTCAAAGGGAGGCAAAGTGAGCTTTTCCCAATACAAAGTTAAGGTCCCTGGCTAGAGTAGGGGCTCTCCTGGGTGGTTTTAGGTTTTTCGCCCCTCTGAGGAATTGCTTCAGCAGTGAATGAGAGAAGAGGGGTGGCTCTGTATTATAATGTGCTGAAATGGCCGAGGCATGAATTTTGATGGAAGAAAAGGAAAGGCCCTTGTGAAGCATCTCAGTTAAGTATTGAAGAATATTAGGCATAAGATTTTCGAGTACTAGGCCTGCTTGCCTCCAGAATGACATCCATCACTTGCTTACTGAGGGATGGTAACGGAGAGATCAGGTAATTAGCCAGGCTGCCAGGTTCAGGGTTTGAAGATGTGGGTGCAGAATCTGGCCCTCCTGCTGTGACAGCAGGTCAGGGGTCTGAGGCAGGTGCCATGGTTCCAGCAGTGACACAGCGCAAGAGGGGGTAACCCAGTGTTGGTGTGGCCAGTCTGGTGCAATCAGTATTGTCCTTGGTTTGTCCTGTTTGATCTTTAGTAGCACGTTGTAGAGGAGAGGCAGAGGGGAGGGAAGGCATAAACTGATAGGTTTTTCCAGGTGAAGGACAGGGCATCCACTTTCCAAGCTTGTCTATGGGGAGTCCTTGTGCAGAATTTGTCCAATTTGGTAGTTCAGAGGGGAGGTAAACAGGTTCTTCTCTGGGCTCCACCATTTGTTTCTCAACATGCTGAATATCTTTGGTTCCAGTTTCCACTCGTGTGGGTCCATGAGATTTCTGCTTAGGTCGTCTGCCAGTGTATTTAGCTTGCCTGGCAGTAACTGAGCTTGTAGTTGCACTTGGTAGCCCAGGGCTGTGTTCCACACAGTCATGGCTAGTCTGCAGAGGGTATGAGTGGGTTCCCCCCTGCTTGTTTATGTACCACATAACCGTGGTGTTGTTAGTCTTTACCAATATTTGTCCTGGAAAAATATGGTCCTTGAAGGCTGTCAGAACATTCTGTACAGCTAACATTTCTTTTTGCTTGATATGCAGGTGCATTTGACTTTGGTTCCATTTGCCCTGAATGCACTGCCCTGCCAGGTGAGCCCCCTATGCATAGTCTGATGCATCTGTTAGGGTTTGGGTGGCAGGGGGTAGAGTGAATGGCAGTCCCTTGTTTTGGTGGCAGGCCTCTGCCCACCAAAGGAACTCTATCTTTAGACAAGGTATGATATGAATCATTGATTCTAGGTCCTGAGAATGCTGACACCTTAGGCTTTTTAGATACCACTGTAATTTCCTCATATGCAGTCTTGCATATGGAGCTAGTAGAATGCAAGAGGCCATGAACCAAGGGCTTGCAGTATTTTCCTTGCAGATAGCTGGGTCTTTGTGGCCAGTAGTTTGAAGTAGGCTGTCAAATGAACTTGTTTCTCTGGCGTGAGGTAGACCATCTGGGAAGTTGTATTCAAGCTTGCTCCCAGGAATACAATTTGTTGGCAGGGTACTAGATGTGCTTTCTTTTCATTTATAGTGTACCCCACAGAAGTTAGTAATTTCCTCACAAATGCCAGATGATTCAGAAGTATGTCCTGGCATTCTGCCTGAATTAGACAATCGTCCAGGTATGGATATATTTAAATATTTCTTTGCCTGCAAAATGTAATGACTGGAGCTAGGCACTTTGTGAATACCCTGGGCGCAGTAGATAAGCCAAAGGGCAGTGCAGACAACTAATAGTGCATGTAGCCTGCTCTGAAGCGTAGGTATCTTCTGCAAGATTCCATTATTGGGATGTGCAGGTAGGCTTCCTTTAAATCTAGTGTTGCCAACCAGGCATTTCTGCCTAGCATGGGAAGCAGCTGATGCAGATTTAGCATTTTTCATTTTGGGATTTCCAAAAAAGTATTTAGGATAGACAGGTCCAGGATAGGACGCCAGGAATGGTCTTTTCAGGGTACCAGGAAAAGTCTTGAGTAGAAGCCTTGTCCCCATTCTTCTTCTGGTACAGGCTGAATAGCCCTGATGCTTAGAAGAGAGAGAACTTGTTTTTGAGCCTCTACCATCTGATTTGGTGGAAGGTCTAGCCAACCGTTTGGGATTGGAAAGGAGTGGAAGTGGAATCTGTATCCTTGGGAAACTATATTTAAAACACGTTTGGCTCGGGTAATAAGTTCCCAGTTTCTTGCATACAAGGTGATCTTTCCCCCTAAAGGAACAGTCAGTTGAGCAGGGCTTAGAAAGTTTAAAGTTAAGTCATTGCATCAGTTTACCACAGGGGTGTCTTACTACTCCTAGCTTTGGAAGTGAGAGCCCCCCACTGCGTAGGCCTGTGAGTACGTTGGGACTGAAGCCTGGGTGTTCTGCTGGTTCTGGGTTTGGACTGAGAAGGCCTGGAAGAGGCAGGAAAGGACAAATTCTTAGAAGGCCAATGCCTACTAAATCTGGGAGGCTGAACTTGCAGGAAATCTAACAGTCTGCATAGATTTAGTTTTTTCCTCCATCTTTTTAAGTCCTTCTTCTGCTTTGTTGCCAAACAGGTGGTCTTGGTTTAAGGAAGCATCCAATAATTTAGCTTTAACATGATCTGGCAAGGATTGCTCCTTAAGCCAAGCATGCCATCTAGGTACAGACCCAGTGACAGCAGCCCTGCAAGATGCCTCTAATGAATTAAAACCACATTGCAAAGTATGCTTTCCAACCTCCTCAGCAGAATTAATTAAATCCTGTAATTCCTTATTTTCAGCACAGTCAGGAAACAACATCATTTTCTGTTTAAGCAGTCCAGTAATATGCTGCTGATACTTTAACATATGAAACTGGCAGTTTAAGGCCCTAATGGCCAAAGTAGCAGAAGTGTATACCTTCTTACCCCATCTATCCAGGGCCCTGGAATCTCTATCAGAGGGGGTAGGGTTTTTGGCAGTAGTATACTTAATGCCTTTGGGTCCCTGTGAAATGGTCTCAGGATCCGCAGTAGGATTCTTAAAGAGGAACCTGTGAGAGTCAGGTACCATGTAATATCTATCATATGTCCTCAATTAGGAATAAAGATGCACATAATGCTTTATATAAGCATATTGAGACCCACCCCACAAATAATTTTAAATTCAAAGCAGTGGTTAATGTTGTCATGAACAATAGGGGGGGTGATGTTAAACTATTAACTGAATCTATGGAGTCTAAATGGATTTTGGAATTGATGGCCCACAGAACTCCGGGCTTAAATGACTGTGTACCTTTAAAACCAGCCTTGCAGAAAAGGCAGGCTTTTTACTAACTCTCATTGGTTGACATGTATTTTAAATATCAGGAAGTGTCTTTAGTATGTGATCTGATGAAGGGTTTTAACCCGAAAGCGCTTGTCAGTGGATATTCATTTTGTTGGAGTTTCTTACCAGTTTTGGATACAACTTTTTGTGTATTTTAATAAAGCAGTGGAACATCCAGCGGAGTCTCACCTTTTCTTTCATTGTACTTATTTTTCGGCTGTTTGGTGAGTCTGAGGCATAGCAAAGAACATTATTTGGACTACCATGTAATACCAGTAAGGTTTTCTGGGAGCTGGAGGTAAAAAGAGTCAGGCACCAGGCTAGATTCCAAAAAGGCATCGTCTACAAAGTCCAGTACAGGAGAGATGGCTAAAGGCCTGTGTTGAGGTAAGAGTAAGAATTCCCTAAACCTCTTTTTGGAGTCAGAGTAATCCTGGCTTTCCCAGTGGAAATGCTCCCTAAGAGTAAGCAAGGTTTCACCAAAAGAGAAATCCTCTGGAGGGGAAGCAGAAGGAATGGAGTCCTCTGCATCAGAATCCTCACAGGTAGATAAGGGCAACTCCTGGTCATCAGAGAAAACAGAAAAGTACAGTTTTGTACCTACCATAAATGTAGATGTTCGAAGATCCACATTGCTGCAATCCTTACATATGGGTAGTCCGCTGTCCTCGGTCGGCCCGAATACCAAAGTATTAGGCTGACGTCGGTCAAGGCGCTTAAAACTGACATCAGGACGTCAGGGTACAAAAGCGCATGACCGACGTCATTTCCTCAGTCTTTTCTTGCCCCAGATGTCAGAAGGCCCTAACAAGAAAGGCCACAGCCAAAAACCAGCAAAAACTAACCAACCACCCGTGCACTAACCATATTTACACTATGTACAACACAAACCACACCACCACCTTCAACAACAGAGGGAAGGAGGGAGGTATTGGACTGCAGCAATGTGGATCTTGAACATCTACATTTATGGTAGGTACAAAACTGTACTATGTTCTTCATCTCACATTGCTGCAGTCCTTACATATGGGTAGAATCCCAAAGCAGAGGTAAGGGAGGATGGCAAACTATAAAGCATTAGGAGCTGCCAACATGCCCTGTAAAATTGCAGTGGCAAATCCAGCCCTAGATTTAGAGTAAAGAGGAAGGTGGTAATGCTTAGAGAAAGTATGCACTGAACTCCAAGTAGCTGCTTCCAAAATATCTTTAGTAGCCACCCCCCTTAAAAAAGCTGTAGAAGTGGCAGTAGCCCTAGTGGAATGAGGCCTAATCCCAGCTGGAATCTCCTTACCATGATGGGAATAACAGAAAGCAATACAAAACCAATCCACTTAGAAATAGTTTGTTTTGAAACAGGTTTGCCCTGAGAACCCAAAGCAAAAGAAACAAACAACTGCTGAGACTGCCTGAACCCTTTAGTTCTGCTCAAATAATATCGCAACTGTCTGTGTATATCCAAAGTGTGCAAAATCCTTTCCCCTTTATTTTGGGGGTTTGCATAAAAAGTAGGCAAATGAATAGTTTGGTTTAAAGCCACACTAGAAACCACTTAAGGCATAAAAGAAGGGTTAGTACGCAAAGACACCCTATCCTTGTGGAAAATTAAGAAAGGCTCAACTGCCATAAGGGCCTGTAATTCAGAAACCCTTCTCGCAGAGGTAATGGCCAACAAAAAAGCAGTCTTCCATGATAAATATTTCAACTCTGCCGATGCTGCAGGCTCAAAAGGTTGTAGAGTGAGTTTCTCCAACACAAAATTGAGATCCCAAGCAGGAGTAGGAGCTCTACGTGGGGGTCTTATATTCTTTGCCCCTCTAAGGAATTGCTTAAACAAAGGCTGAGAAAATAATGGTGGGTCACAGTCATAGTGAGCAGAAATTGCTGCAGCATGAACCTTTATAGAGGAGAAGGACAAACCTTTGTCCAATAACTCAGTAAGGTATTGAAGCGCAACACTTAAATTAGGTTTAGAAACATCAAAGTCCTTTGCTGTTCTCCAAAATAAAAATCTCCTCCATTTATCTGCGTAAACTTTCCTTGTACTAGGCCTTCTGGCCTCCAAAATAACATTCAAAACTTGTTGTGGAAGCTGAGACCCTCCAGGGTTTAAAACAGAATATGCCAGGCTGTCAGATGTAGAGAATGAAGTTTGACATTGAGTAAATGACTGTTCTCCTGAGACAGCAGGTGAGGAATCAAGGCAAAGGCCATGGAGGCTCCTGTACCAGACTTCTCAGTAATGGGTACCAGTGCTGTCGAGGCCAATCTGGAGCTATTAAAATCATGTTTGGCTTGTCCTGTCTGACCTTCAGCAGTACCTTTGGGAGGAGAGGCAGAGGTGGAAAGGCATACACGTGAAGATTGCTCCAATTGAATGAGAGAGCATCCACTTTCCAAGCTGTGGGATGAAACCTTTTGTGCAAAACTTTGGCAGCTGGTAATTTAGTGGAGAAGCGAACAGATCTATGTCTGGAGTTCCCCATAACACTGTCAATCTCTGAAATACATGAGGATCCAATTTCCACCCGTGGGGATCCATAATTTGTCTGCTCAACACATCTGCTAAGGAGTTCTGTGCTCCTGGCAGAAACCTTGCCTGAAGATTTAGCTGTAAACTGAGAGCAGTCTCCCACAAAATCATTGCTTGTCTGCATAGAGGATAAGAATGCGTTCCCCCTTGCTTGTTGATGTACCACATGACAGTTGTGTTGTCTGTTTGAATCGACACCTGCCCTGGAAGAAGTAAATCCTTGAAAGCTATCAATGCAAATTGGACTGCTAACATCTCCTTCAAGTTGATATGTAGATGTTGAAGTCTGGCAGGCCACGTGTCTTGTACCCATTTTCCATTTAGATGAGCTCCCCAAGCTTTGTCTGAGGCATCTGTCGTTAAAATCTGACTCGCCTCTGGCCGGGTCACAGAGAGTCCCTTGTTTAGGTGACATTCCTGAGCCCACCACAAAAATTCCTTTTGAATGCAAGGTATTATCTGAATGACAGTGTCCAAATCTTGGCAGTGCTGTGTCCATACATTCTTGAGATACCATTGTAGCTTCCTCATATGCAGTTTGGCATTGGGAAGTACCAGAATACAAGATGCCATGAACCCCAAGGCTTGAAGGACTGTCCTTGCAGTCAGCCTGGACTGACGAGACAACTGGTGGAAGTAAAGAGAAAGATTCTTTTGTTTGTCCGGGGTCAAAAAGGCCATCTGGGATGCTGTATTCAGTCTCACACCCAGAAAGCACATGTCCTGAGAGGGTACTAGACTGGACTATTTCGTTCACAGAATACCCCAGGCATCTTAACACTGCCATCACATACTGTAAATGAAGAAGAAGTTTGTCCTTTTCTTGGGCCAGAATCAGGCAATCGTCCAAATAAGGATAGATCTGTATTCCTCTTAGCCTGAAGAAAGCTACCACTGGAGCCAGAACCTTCGTGAACACTCTGGGCGCAGTAGATAAGCCAAAGGGCAATGCAGAGAACTGATAATGTGAAGTCCCAGCCCGAAAACGCAGATACTTCCTGCAACTGGGTCTGACAGGAACATGAAGGTAAGCCTCCTTGAGATCCAGAGTCACCATCCAGTGATCTTTGCCCAGCAGAGGTAAAAGCTGTTGTAACGTCAACATTTTGAACTTGGGAATGTCCAGATATGTGTTGAGGATAGATAAATCCAAAATTGGTCTCCACGTGTTTCCTTTCTTTGGTACTAGAAACAGGCGAGAATAAAATCCTAGGCCCACTTCTGGCAGAGGGACCGGTTGTATGGCTCCTATTTGAAGTAGTAGAGAAATTTGTTTGCGAGCCTCTAGTCTTTGCTGAGGAGGAACGTCCGGCATGCCTTTGAAAGGAGGCAAGGTATGGAAATAAAACTTGTAACCCTGGTGTATGATATCCAATACCCATTTGTCTTGGGTAATCAACATCCAATTTTCCTTGAAGAGTGCTAACCTTCCTCCCAAAGGTGCTGCCAGGCAAGAAGGATCTGGCAGCTGAAAAGTAGGTCATTGGGCCTGTTTACGAAAGGACTGGCCCCTGCCCTCACCGAAGATTGTGCAGGTGAACTCCTGTTCTAGGCCTGAAAGAACTCTGAGCTCTGCCCCTACCACGCCTAGATCTACCCCTAGACTGAGAATCATAAGAAGGATACGTCCACCCCTTAGCAGGCCAATTCCTACTAAACTTGGAGGCTGAACTTGCAAAAATCTTTAACAGCCTGCATAGACTTAGCCTTGTCTTCCATTTTCTTCAAGACTGACTCCACAGGTGAACCAAACAACACATCAGACTGCAAAGGAGCATCCAAAATCCTTGTCTTAACATGGTCAGATAAATTCTGATCCTTCAGCCAGGCGTGCCTGCGAAGAACTGAGCCAGTGGCAGCCACCCTAGATGAGGCCTGCACAGCATCAAAACCACACTGTAATGAATGCTTACACACCTGTTCAGAGACATGCACCAAATCTTGTAATTCTTTACACTCAATGCCTTCCGCCAGAGCATCCACCTTAGACTTCAATTGAGAAAGAAGAAAGTTTTGATATTTCAACATATGAAACTGGCAATTCAAAGCCCTCATAGCTAAGGTAGAAGATGTATAGACCTTCTTTCCCCATCTATCCAAAGCTCTGGCTTCTTTATCTAGAGGAACCGGATTTTTACAACAGAGGCCTTGACACCCTTAGGTCCCTGACTAATAGTTTCTGGGTCCGCCCTAGGACTCTTATAAAGATATTTATGAGCCTCAGGCACCCTGTAATACCTATCCGGTTTAACAGAAGCAGGAGGCAGAGAATCAGGATTAAGTGAAGCCTCTGCAAACACATCTTCCACAACATCCAGAACAGGGGTATAGCCAAGGGCCTATGCTGGGGTAACAGCAAAACTCCCTAAGCCTTTTCCTAGAATCAGAGAAGTCCTGACCTTCCCACTTAAAATGTTCCCTCATAGAATGAAGTGTCTCTGAAAAGAAAAATCCTCTGGAGGAGAAGCAGAA
This sequence comes from Protopterus annectens, assembly GCF_019279795.1. NCBI lineage: Eukaryota > Metazoa > Chordata > Ceratodontiformes > Protopteridae > Protopterus > Protopterus annectens. Next base: position 639,938,030 of record NC_056731.1, on the reverse strand, counting down.
GGAGTGGAATCATCTGCATCAGAATCAGAATAAGGAGAGTACTCCTGCAAGTCTTCAGCTGAAGACTCTGAAACATCCGAAGCCTGCTCAAAACTTCCCAACTCTGGCTCCACCCTAGGCCTCTTATCAGGAGGGGGCAAAGAACCTCTAATCAGAGTAATCAAATCTTCTGCCATTTTAAGCATGTGCTTCTTAGGCACAGACCCTGCTGAACTAGGAGTGACACCAACAGAAGCTAAAACTGGCCTGCCTCTGGGAGAAGCCTTGGAAACAGAAGGAGAAGGCCTAACCACCCTAGGAAGGGAGGGGATTACAGTAACTTGAGAAGCCCCTTCAGCCTGACCTGCCTCCTGAGAGACCACCTCCTGCAAAATCAAAGTCTCCCCCTGAGGCTCCAGAGAAGTCTCCGTCGGAACCACCGGTTCCACTGAAGCCTCTAAAGAACCGGCGTCCGGAACGGACGACTCATCTTGCCTGGGTTTAACTGCTTTGTCTTTGCGCTTCTTAGAGAAGCGGGCCGGAGAATCCGACGGCATATTATAATTGCACCGCTTCCCAAAGACCAGCCTAGCACAATCTAACCTTCGCAATAGTGCGTTTATTGAACCTAGCACAAAAGCGACACCCAACAACGTCGTGCTCAGGCCCCAAACAAGGAATACACAAAGAATGATAATCCCTATGCAGTATCTGTTTCCCACAAGAAATACAGTTATTCACTTTTTCTGACATCCGTAAAACACTGAGGCAAGAAAAAACCAAAATATTCCCCAACGGGTACTTAGCCAACTTGGATTCGGTCTGAAACTCGAATTGAAAAATTTCAGAACGCCGAACGGCACTTGCAACGCTGCTTCTGCATCGGACCATGCGGCAAAAAAGACTGAGGAAATGACGTCGGTCATGCGCTTTTGTACCCTGACGTCCTGATGTCAGTTTTAAGCGCCTTGACCGACGTCAGCCTAATACTTTGGTATTCGGGCCGACCGAGGACAGCGGACTACCCATATGTAAGGACTGCAGCAATGTGAGATGAAGAACATCTTCAGAATCCTGATCAGAAGAATCAGAAGGAAAATCAGTCTTAGGTCTCTTAGAGGGAGAAGGGTGGCTTCCGCTGATTAGAGTAATAAGGTCTTCAGTCATTCTTATCATTTGTTTTTTAGGCATAGGTGCCTGACCATGCGGTCTGGTCGTCGGTTTTCTAGGCATGGATCGAATTTTAGGCCTTGAAGAAGATGGCATCGGTTTAATATGCCAGTCAGTAGGCCTGAATACACCCTCAGAAGCCAGTGCCGGCACAGCGGCTCCGGACCGATCCAAGGTAGAGACATCCGCAGGTTCCACAGTTGAAGAAGGATCTCGCAGCATACTGGACTCTGAATGGGTCTCAGTAGAGCCTGCGAATCTAAAGTAGCGGGTATCAGGGGCTGCAAAAGCGCCTCACTGAGTTCTGGTGAACTGGCGACTAGCTAAGGAGAAGCGTAGTCTGCAGCTTTGGACCTATGTGGTTCTGTCTCTGTATTTATCTTTGCGTTTTTTCGGAATGTCTGTAGTTGGGTGGCTTACCGAAGCTATTTCTGGATAATTGAACCGAGTACCAAAATAATTAGATGTGAAAAAGAACAGACGATGAATAGTTTGAGGTTTGAATAAGGCACAAAACTGACAGCGAGGTATGTCATGGACTGGGTTTAGGCAAGGAATGCAGTACCAGTGAAAAACTTTATGAGGTATTTGCTTTCCACAAGAAATACAATTGTTAACTTTTACTGACATCAGTTTAGAGCAAGAAAAAGGATCCCCAAAGGGGTACTTAGCTTAGTTTAAGACTTCAGATCTAAAACTCGAAAACGAAAATTTCAGGAGTTGGCCGACCGGCACTTGCGAACTACTTCTGCTTCTGGCACCGCACGGCAAGAAAGACTGACGTAATGGTGTCGGCTGCATGCTTTATACCCCTGATGACCTGACGTCATGGAAGATGAGACAGAAACCGATGCAGGACCCAAGACTTTGATAATCAGGCAAACTGAGGGCTACCTGCATGCAGATAACCCAAATGTGATGACTGCAACAGTGAAATACAAAGAACATCCAAGACTGCAAAAGTGAACACACTCAAACATCTACATTTATGGTAAGTGTACACAACTGTACAATGTTCATGTTTCACTGTTGCAGTCATCACCTGTGGGAGGATTCCTAAAGCTGAGGAGAGGGGTTTTAGGATTAGTAAGAGACCTAGGAATGGGTCAGCATGCCCTGCAGAACTGCAGAGGCAAACTGTGCCCTAGCCTTAGAAAATAGAGGTAGGTGGTAATGCTTGGTAAAGGTACGGGTACGGACAGAAGTCCAAGTGATAGCTTCCAAGATGACCCTGGTGGGAACTCCTCTGAGGAATGCTGTGAAAGTGGAGGCTGCCCTAGTGGAATGGACACTAACAGACTTAAGGGGTGGTTTCCCATGTAATCTGTAGCAGAAATTGATACAGTGTGAAATCTATTTGGAAATGGTATGCTTGGAAATGGGCTTCCCCTCTGCCCCTGGGACAAAGCTAAAAAGTAGTTGGTCTGTTTTCCTGAATGGTTTAGTATGGTCCAGATAGTATCTGAGCTGTATGTGCACATCTAGTGAGTGCAGAATTCTTTCCCCATTGTTTTGAGGGTTAGGAAAGAAGGTGGGTAGATGTGTGGCCTGGTTGTGAGTCACATTAGATACCACCTTGGGCATAAAGGAGGGATTAGTCATCAGGGAGACCCTGTCTGCATGGAAAATGATGAAGGGCTCAATGGCCATCACTGCATGAAGTTCTGAAACCGTTCTGGCTGAGGGGATAACTAGTAGAAAAGCAGTCTTCCAGGAGAGGTACCTTAGTTCTGCTGAAGCAGCAGGTTCGAAGGGTGGTAATGTTAGTTTTTCCAAAACATAATTCAGGTCCCAGGCTGGTGTGGGTGGCCTTCTGGGAGGTCTGATATTAGAAGCCCCTCTGAGGAATTGCTTAATCAAAGGATGGGAGAACAGGGGATGATCTGTATCAAAATGAGCTGAAATGGCTGAGGCGTGGATTTTAATAGAAGAGGAGAGGCCACTACTAAGTAGCTCCGCTAGGTAGTCCAGGATAAGAGGGATGGAAGGTTGTGAGGTACTGTCCTTTCTGGACTGGGTCCAGAAGCAGAATCTTTATTATTTTCCTGCATAAGATTTTCTAGTGCTGGGTCTTCTGGCCTCTGTGATAATATCTACGACCGGTTTGCTTAACAGGGGCCCCTTGTTTGCCTTTAGAGTATTAGCCATGCTGATAGTTTGACAGTCTGCATGTTTGGGTGCAGCATTCCCCCTCCTCACCTGAGTCAAGAGGTCTGAGACAAGGGGAAGCTGCCTGGGAGCCTGTAATGTCAGGCTGTGCAGTAAGGGGTACCAATGTTGTCTGGACCAATCTAGAGCAATGAGGATGACCTCTGGTGTCTCCTCCCTTATTCTGATCAGTACCTTGGCATTAAGAGGCAGAGGAGGGAATGCGCACACAAAGAGGGAGTTCCAAGGGAAGGTCAAGGTATCCACCTTTCATGCTGGGTGGTGATACTCCCTGGTACATAATTTTTTCAGCTGATGGTTGAGATGCAAAGCAGAGAGATCCACCTCTGGAGTTCCCCACTCCTGACAGACTTGTAAAAAGATTTTTCTATGGAGTTGCCATTCGTGGGGGTCCAGTAAGTTTCTGCTTAAGTGGTCTGCCAGGGTGCTGTCGATCCCTAGTAGGTATTGGGCTATTAGGTGTAATCTCATGGAAGAGGCTGTCAGCCACAGGTTCATGGATAGCTGCACAGAGGGAAAGATTGGGTCCCTCCCTGTTTGTTGATGTACCACATTACTGTGGTGTTGTCTGTTTTGATAAGGAGAGCCCCTGGCTTGAGATGGGGTTTGAAGGATGTCAGAGCCTTTTGTACTGCCTTCATTTCCTTTTGTTTGATGTGTAAGGGAAGGTGCTGGGCATCCCAAAGACCTTGGGTGCACCTGCCTTCTAGGGGAGCGCCTCAAGCAATGTCTGAATCATCTGTGGTAATGGTCTGCCCGGTTGGGTGGACAGTGAAGGAAAGACCCTTGTTCTTGGCACAGGCCCCTGCCCACCAGAGAAACTCGGCCCTTATACAGGGAATCAGAGGGAGAGAGGTCTATACAGGTTGAGAGTGCTGACACCAAAGGTTCTTTAGAAACCACTGAAGTTTTTTCATGTGAAGCCTGGCCAGAGGAATTTGAAGGATGCAAGATGCCATGTACCCCAAGGCTTGCAGGAAAGTACAGTTGTGTACACTTACCATAAATATAGATGTCCAAGTGTATTCACTGTTGCAGTCATTATATTTGGGTAATCTGCTGGCAGGTTGCCCTCAGTCGGCCTGATTAACAAAGTCTTAGGTCCTGCTTCGGTTGCTGTCCCTTCTTCCATGACGTCAGGTCGTCAGGGGTATAAAACATGCAGCCGATGCCATTACATCAGTTTTTCTTGCCCCTGATGTCATGTGCCCCCCAAATGGGGAGCAAAATATTTAAGTAATTATAAACACAAAAATATATCTCCAAACAAAAGCAAATACACCAAAATAGCTTTTAAGCATTGTAAAGTAAAGTAGCGGTATAGTAAGAGAAAACCAGGGGGTTCGAGGGAGGGTAACCAGGACTGCAACAGTGAATACGCTCGAGCATCTACATTTATGGTAAGTGTACACAACTGTACTATGTTCTTCGTGTTTCACTGTTGCAGTCATTACATTTGGGTAGATTCCCAAAGCTATGGTTGGGAGGATGGATTTATACAGCATTTGGACCAGCTATAAAGCCCTGCAGGGCAGCAGTGGCAAAGCCAGCTCTGGATTTAGAGAAGAAAGGTAAATGGTAATGTTTGGTGAAAGTATGAACTGAGCTCCAGGTAGCAGCTTCTAGAATGTCTCTGGTAGGAACACCTCTGAGAAAGGCTGTAGAAGTACATGCAGCCCTGGTGGAATGAGATCTGATCCCCTGGGAGACAGTTTTACCATGGAGCATATAGCAGAAACGAATACAATGGCTTATCCATTTGGAAATGGTCTGCTTTGAAATAGCCTTTCCATCTGCCCCTGCAGCAAAAGCCACCAGTAGTAGTTCAGATTTTCCTAGAGATTTTGTCCTGTTTAAGTAAAATCTAAGTCGTCTGTGTGCATTCAATGAATGCAGAATCCGCTCCCCCTTGTTCTGTGGTTTGGGAAAGAAAGCTGGCAAATGAGTGGTCTGATTAAGGGCCATACGGGACACAACCTTAGGCATGAAGGATGGAATGGTCCTGAGAGACACCCTGTCCACATGAAAAATAATGAAAGGCTCCACTGCCATAAGGGCCTGTAATTCAGAAATCCTTCTAGCTGAAGTGACTGCTAAAAGGAAAGCTGTTTTCCACGAGAGAAAATTTAAGTCTGCAGTAGCAGCTGGCTCAAAAGGAGGAAGAGTGACTTTTTCCAATACAAAATTGAGGTCTCAGGCAAGGGTGGAGCTCTACTGGGTGGTCTTAAGTTTTTGGCCCCTCTGAGATACTGCTTTAGCACAGGATGAGAGAAGAAGGGAGGTTCTGTGTTGTAATGAGCTGAAATGGCTGAGGCATGGATTTTTATGGAAGAAAAGGACAGGCCCTTGTGAAGCATCTCAGTTAAGTATTGTAAAATCTGAGGAATGCTGGGCACTGCTGTGCTTATCCCTTGTGATTGATTCCAGGCACAGAATCTTTTCCATTTGTCAGCATACGATTTTCTAGTACTAGGCCTTCTTGCCTTCAAAATGACATCCATCACAGGTTTGCTGAGGGATGCTAAGGGTGAATTTAAGTGATTAGCCATGCTGCAAGATTCAAAGTTTGGAGCAGAGTGTGCAGAATTTGGTTGTTCTGCTGACACAGTAAGTAAGGTGTCTGAGGCACGTGCCACGGTGGAAGGTGTGACACATTGCACAGGAGTGGGTACCAGTGCTGGCGAGGCCAGTCTGGAGCAATCAAAATCATTTTTGGTTTGTCCTGTTTGACTTTTAGAAGAACTTTGGAGAGCAGAGACAGAGGGGGAAAAGCATAGACTGATGGCTTTTTCCAGTTGAATGATAGAGCATCCACTTTACAGGCTTTTTTGTGATGAGTTCTTGTGCAAAATTTGTCCAACTGATAGTTCTGGGGTGAAGCAAAAAGATCTATGTCTGGACTCCCCCATTTGCACGTCAACATGTTGAAAATTCTTATGAGGTATTTGCTTTCCACAAGTAATGCAATTATTAACTTTTACTGACATCGGTAAAGAGCAAGAAAAAGTTTCCCCAACGGGGTACTTAGCTTTTTAGTTGAAGACTTTGGTTCTGAAACTCAAAAACAAAAATTTCAGGAGTGGGCCGACCGGCACTTGCAAACTGCTTATGGCACCACGTGGCAAGAAAGACTGATGTAATGGCGTCGGCTGCATGTTTTATACCCCTGATGACCTGACGTCATGGAAGAAGGGACAGCAACCGACGCAGGACCCAAGACTTTGTTAATCAGGCCGACTGAGGGCAACCTGCCAGCAGATTACCCAAATGTAATGACTGCAACAGTGAAACACGAAGAACATCTTCCTCGCAGTGAGGTGACTTCTGGAAGCCAGCTGGGTAAAGTAGAGAGGCAGGAAGCTCTGCTTTTCTGGAGACAGGAAGGCCATTTGGGATGCTGTGTCCAACAGAGCTCCCAAGAAAATGATCTTTCTGGAGGGTGTATGCTTTGATTTCTTCTCGTTGATGGTGTACCCTAAGGAGGTTAGGAGGGTTTTGACAAAGAGGAGGTCCTTGAGTAGCCTTTCTTTGCACTCTGTCTGAATAAGGCAGTCGTCCAGATAAGGGTAAATCTGTATATTTTTCTGTCTGCAAAAGGCTAAGGCTGGGACTAAGATTTGGTGAATACCCTGGGAGCAGTAGATAAGTCAAAGGGTAGCGCAGAGAACTGAAAGTGTTGTGAGCCTGCTCTGAAGAAAAGGAATTTCCTGCAGGATTCCCTTATGGGGATGTGGAGGTAGGCATCTTTTAAGTCTAGGGTAACTAACCAGGCATTTTTTGTCAGCATAGGCAGTAGCTGCTGCAAAGTCAGCATTTTGAATTTGGGGACCACCAGGGAGGTGTTCAGAATGGAGAAATCCAAGATGGGGTGACAAGTGCCCTCTTATCTGCGAACAAGGAATAGTCTGGAATAAAAGCCTTTGCCTGTTTGATCTGAGGGGACTGGTTTTACTGCCCCTTGGGATACAAAAGTTTGGACTTCTTTCAATGCCTCTGCCCACTGATTTGGAAGTAAATCTGTGTACTCTACTGGAATTGGATGTTTGTTGAAAGGGAATTTGTATCCCTGAAAAATTATCTTTAAGACCCATTGGTCCTTTGTTCATAGGTAGGTTCATAGGTGGGTACTAGGCTATTGGCCCTAGGGCCTATATAAGCCTAGCTAAAAAGGTACCCTGGCTTTCACCACCCAAGAAAATTATTTTCCTGTGCCCCTGTCAAGCAGAGTCACAGAAGAGATCCCGGGGTGAATTTCTTACTTCCCACACAATATAGGTTCATAGTTACAGAAAGCCAATTTTCTTTGAAGAGGGAGAGCCTTCCCCTTAGTTTTTGGTGAGTGAAAAGAGGGCAGAGGAGGCAGAGGGAGTCATTGAGAGTTTTTGCCATAGAGGGATGGCTTAGAAAGTACAGTTGTGTACACTTACCATAAATGTAGATGTTCAAGTGTATTCACTGTTGCAGTCATTACATTTGGGTTATCTGCTTGCAGGTAGCCCTCAGTCTGCCTGATTAAAAAAGTCTTGTGTCCTGCGTTGGTTGCTGTCTCTTCTTCCGTGACGTCAGGGGTATAAAACATGCAGCCGACGTCATTACATCAGTTTTTCTTGCCCCAGATGTCAGGTGCACCCCTAATGGGAAGCAATTAAATCTGTAAATATACAAGGTTATACCTCAAACAAAAAAGCAAATACACCAAAAAGCTACTAAGCATTGAAAAGGAGAGAAGAGGTACAGTCAAACAAAGTCAGGGGGCTGCAGGAAGGGTAACCAGGACTGCAACAGTGAATACACTCGAACATCTACATTTATGGTAAGTGTACACAACTGTGCTATGTCCTTCATGTTTCACTGTTGCAGTCATTACATTTGGGTAGTTTCCCAAAGCTAATGATGGGCGGAGGAATTTAGACAGCATTAGGAGCAGCTATAAGGCCCTTGAAAACTGCAGTGGTAAAGCCAGCTCTGGATTTAGAGAAAATTGGCAAATGTTAATGCTTGGAGAAAGTATGTACAGAACTCCAGGTAGCAGCTTCTAGGATGTCCCTGGTAGGTTTGCCTCTCAGAAAGGCTGTAGAGGTAGATGCAGCCTTGGTTGAGTGGGATCTGATCCCCTGTGGGATAGGTTTTCCATGGTGCTTATAGCAGAACTGAATGCAATCAATGGCCTATCCATTTGGAGATGGTTCGCTTTGAAATAGCCTTCCCCTCTGTCCCTACAGCAAATGCCACCAGCAGTTGTTTAGATTTCCTTTGAGGTTTAGACCTGTCCAAGTAGATTCCAAGTTGTCTGCGCACATCTAAGGAGTGCAGTATCCATTCCCCTTTGTTCTGTGAATTAGGAAAAAAAAGGTGGGAAAATGAATGGACTGATTAAAGGCCACACTGAATACCACCTTTGGCATGAAAGAGGGATTGGTCCTGAGGGACACCCTATCCACAAGAAAGATGATGAAAGGCTCCACTGCCATAAGGGTCTGTAATTCAGATACCCTTCTTGCTGAAGTGCTGGCTAAAAGGGAAACTGTTTTCAAAGAAAGGAATTTTAAATCTGCAGTAGCAGCTGGCTCGAAAGGAGGAAGGGTGAGTTTCTCCAATACAAAGTTAAGGTCCCAGTCTGGAGTTGGAGCTCTCCTGGGTGGTCTTATATTTTTGGCCCCTCTGAGGAACTGCTTGAGCAGTGGAAGAGAGAAGAGGGGAGGTTCTGTGTTATAATGAGCTGAAATGGCTGAGGCATGAATTTTTAATGAGGAAAAAGACAGACCCTTGTGAAGCATCTCAGTTAAGTATTGTAAAATCTGAGGTAAATTGGGCACTGCTGTGCTTATCACTTGAGATTGGTTCCAGGCTCAGAATCTTTTCCATTTCTCAGAATAAGATTTTCTAGTACTAGGCCTCCCTGCCTCGATAAAATGACATCCATCACTGGTTTACTGAGGGATGGTAAAGGAGAGCTTAGGTAATTAGCCAGGCTGCTAGGTTCAATGTTTGAAGCTGAGGGTGCAGAATCTGGTTCTCCTGCTGAGACAGCAGGGTAGGAGTCTGAGGCGGGTGCCATGGGGCCAACAGTGACACACTACGCAAGAGGGGGTACCAGTGCTGGCACGGCCAGGCTGGTGCAATCAAAATCATCCTTGGTTTATCTTGTTTGATCTTTAGTAGTACTTTGGAGAGCAGAGGCAGAAAAGGAAAGGCAAAAACTGATAGGTTTTTCCAGCTGAAGGACAGAGCATCTACTTTCCAAGCTTGTCTGTGGGGAGTCATTGCATAAAAAAATTTCCAATTGACAGTTTTGGGGGAAGGCAAAAAGGTCTATATCTGGGCTCCCCCATTTGCTTGTCAACATGTTGAAAATCCTTGGTTCCAGTTTCCACTTGTGTGGGTCCATGAGGGTTCTGCTTAGTCCATCTGCCAGTGTATTTAGTTTTCCTGGCAGGAATTGAGCTTGTAGATGTACTTGGTAGCTCAAGGCTGTGTTACACAATGCCATGGCTAGTCTGCACAGGGGGTAAGAATGTGTACCCCCTGCTTATTTATGTACCACATAACAGTGGTGTTGTCCGTCTTTACCATTAATTGTCCTGGAAGAATGTGGTCCTTAAAGGCTGTCAGAGCATTCTGTACAGCTAGCATTTCTTTATGATTGATGTGAAGGTGCATTTGAATTGGGTTCCATTTGCCCTGAATGCACTTCTCTGCCAGGTGCCCCCCCACCCCCACCCCCATGCATAGTCTGATGCATCTGTTGTTAGGGTTTGGGCAGCAGGGAGTAGGGTGAATGGTAGTCTCTTGTTTTGGTGGCAGACCTCTGCCCACCAAAGGAACTCTAGGCGTAGACAAGGAATGATAGGAAGCATTGCTTCTAGATCCTGAGAATGCTGACACCACAGGCTTTTTAGATACCACTGTAGTTTCCTCATATGCAGTCTTACATAGGGAATTAAAAGAATGCAGGAGGCCATGAACCCCAAGGCTTGTAGTATTTGCCTTGCAGATAGCAGGGTTTTTGTGACCACTTATTTGAAGTAGGTTGTCAAGTGAATTTGTTTCTCTGGCATGAGGAAAGCCATCTAAGAAGTTGTATTCAAGCTTGCTCCCAGGAATATAATTTGTTGACAGGGTATCAGATGTGATTTCTTTTCGTTTATGGTGTACCCCAGACAAGTTAGCACCCTTTGTGCAAAGGCCAGATGATTCAAAAGTATGTTCTGTCTCCCTGAATTAGACAATCGTCCAGGTATGGGTATATTTGAATATTTCTTTGCCTGCAAAATGCAATGAATAGAGCTAAGCACTTTGTGAATACCCTGGGCGCAGTAGATAAGCCAAAGGGCAGTGCAGAGAACTGATAGTGCGTGTAGTCTGCTTTGAAGCGTAGGTATCTTCTGCAAGATTCCCTGATTGGGATGTGCAGGTATGCTTCCTTTAAATTTACTGTTGCCAACCAGGCATCTTTGCTTAGCATAGAAAGCAACTGGTGAAGAGTCAGCATCTTGAATTTTGGAATCACCAAAAAAGGTGTTTAGAGTAGGCAGGTCCAGGATAGGAAGCCATGAATTGTCCTATCTGGGTACCAGGAAAAATCTCGAGTAGGAACCTTGTCCCTTTTTCTCTTCTGGTACCAACTGAATAGCCCCTATGCTTAAGAGAGAGAGTACTTCCTTTTGGACCTCAGCCCACTGCTTTGGAGGTAGATCTGGCCAACCGCTAGGAGTTGGAGACATGTGCAAGCAAAATTAGTATCCTTGGGACACTACATTTAAAACTCATTTGTCCTGGGTAATGAGTCCCCAGTTCTTTGCATGAAGTGCAATCTTTACCCCCAAAGGGGCAATCAGTTCAGAAGTGCTTAGAAGTTTTAAAAAGAAGTCAGAGACAGTTTACCATAGGGGGAGTTTCATTACTCCCAAATTTGGAAGTGGAGGCCCCCCACTGCTTAGTCCTGTGTGTCCCCAGGGATTGAATCTTGGGTGCTCTTCTGGATCTGGGTTTAGACTGAGAAGGTCAGGAAGAGGCAGGAAAGGACTTCTTAGAAGTCCAATGCCTACTATACCTTGGAGGTTGTACTTGTAAAAAGTCTTTAACAGTTTGCATACATTTAGCTTTTTCCTCCATCTTTTTAAGAACTTCTTCTGCCTTGTTGCCAAACAAGTGGCCCTGATTTAAGGGAGCATCCAGTAATATAGCTTTAACATGATCTGGCAAGGACTGCTCCTTAAGCCAAGCATGCCTTCTAAGTACAGACCCAGTTACCGCAGCCCTGTAAGATGCCTCTAGTGAATCAAAACCACATTGCAATGTATGTTTACCAACTTGTTCAGCAGAATGCATAAAATCCCGTAAATCCTTATTTTCAGCACAAGCAGGAATCAACATCATTTTCTGTTTAAGCAATCCAATAATATGCAGCTGATACCTTAACATATGAAACTGGCAATTCAAGACCCTAATGGCCAAAGTTGCAGAAGTGTATACCTTCTTACTCCATCCATCCAGCGCCCTGGAGTCTCTATCAGAGGGGGTAGGATTTTTGGCAGTAGTAGCTTTAATGCCCTTGGGTCCCTGTGAAATGGTTTCAGGATCCACAGTAGGATTTTTGAAAAGGAACTTGTGAGAGTCAGGAACCCTGTAATATCTATCAGGTTTTCTGGAAGCAGGAGGTAAAGAGTCAGGGACCATGCTAGATTCCAAAAAGGCATCATCAACAATGTCCAGTACAGGAGGTATAGCTAAAGGCCTGTGCTGGGGCAGGAGTAAGAAATCCCTAAGCCTAGTTTTAGAATCAGTGAAATCCTGACTTTCCCAATGAAAAAGCTCCCTGAGAGTATGCAAGGTTTCACCAAAAGAGAAATCCTCTGGGGGGAAGCAGAAGGAATAGAGTCCTCAGCATCAGAATCATCATAGGTAGATAAGGGTAAATCCTGGTCATCAGAGGAAACAGAAATGTCAGAATCCTGGTCAGAAGTATCATAAACAAACTCAGTCCTAGGTCTCTTAGAGGGGGGAAGGTTGTTTCCCCTGATTAAAGTAATAAGATCTTCAGTAATTCTTATCATTTTTTCTTTAGGCATAGAGGCCTGACCATGCAGTCTGGGCGTCAGGTTTCTAGGCATGGTTAGAGTTTTAGGCCTTGAAGAAGAAGATGGCGCCGGTTTAATATGCAAGTCAGTAGGCCTGAATACACCCCTCTGAAGCTGGTGCCTGCACAGCGGCTCCGGACCCATCCAAGGTAGAGACATCTGCAGGTGCCACAGCTGAAGCATCTCGCTGCATACCGGACACCGAATGGGTCTCAGTAGAGGCCTGCGAATCTGAAGTAGCGGGCATCAGGGGCTGCGAAAGTGCCTCACTGAGTACCGGCGAACTGGGTGGCCTATTTCTGTCTTTATCCTTGCGTTTCTTCGGAATGTTGGTAGTCGGATGGCTTACCGAAGACATATCAGGATAACTGAACACCAAAAAATTTGGAAGCGCAAATATACCGACGATGGATAGTTCGTGGTTTAAATAAGGCACAAAACTGCCAGCGATGTACGTCGTGGTCAGGACCTAGGCAAGGAATACAGTAGAATGAAAATCTTTATGAGGTATTTGCTTTCCACAAGAAATGCAATTATTTACTTTTACTGACATCGGTTTAGAGCAAGAAAAAGTTTCCCCAACGGGGTAATTATAGGTTCATAGGTTAGTACTAGGCTAACTGCCCTTGCAAGCCATTTTAACCCTAGCCAATTATCCCTTGTGAGACTCAAACCCTGCACCTTGGGTTTGTAAGTCAAACACCTTAACCATTAGGCCACCCTCCTAGCTTTTAGTTGAAGACTTCCATTTTGAAACTCGAAAACGAAAATTTCAGGAGTTGGCCGACCAGCACTTGTGAAATGCTTCTGCTTCAGGTACCGCACGGCAAGAAAGACTGATGTAATGATGTCGGCTACATGTTTTATACCTCCGATGACCTGACGTCACAGAAGAAGAGACACCAACCGACGCAGGACCCAGGGCTACCTGCAAGCAGATAATCCAAATGTAATGACTGCAACAGTGAAACACAAAGAACATCTCCCTGCCTTTGGAGTGGAAGTGGTCCACTATTTGGTTCTCTGCTCTCCCTGGGATAGGAGTCTGGGTGGTTTGTCCCTGCAGGACTTACCTTGCCCTTGTCTGCTAAGTGCAGGAAAGGACCAGTGCTTTGGGGGAAAATTCCTGCTGAATCTATGGGGTTACACCTGAAATAAATCTTTTACTGTTAGCATAGATTTTGCTTGGTCTTCCTTTTTAAGCATCTCTTCTGCTTTTACTCCAAACAAGTGGTCCTTATCCAAGGGTGCATCAATTAATTTAGACTTGACATGATCAGGAAGAGGTTGTTCCTTCAACCATGCATGTCTCCTAATGTCAGATCCTGACACTGCTGCCCTGCTTGAGGCTTCTAGGGCATCATATCCACAGTGTAATGAGTGTTTGGCCACTTGACAAGTAGAGTGCAGTAAATCTGATAACTCTTTTGAATTGGCGCAATAAGGAAAGGTTGAAATCTTTTGTTTTAATAGTTCCAAAGTGTGTTGTTGATATTTTAACATGTGGAACCGACAGCTGAGTGCTCTAATAGCTAAGGTTGCAGAGGTGTATACTTTTTTTTACCCCATCTGTCCACAGCTCTGGAATCCTTGTCAGAAGGAATAGGATTATTTGCAGAACTAGCCTTAGCTCCTTTAGGTCCCTGTGTAATGACCTCTGGGTCTGCAGCAGGATTTCTGTACAGGTATTTGTGAGAATCTGGTACTCTAATACCTCTCAGGTTTACTGGGAGCAGGTGGGAGGGTGTCAGGAGCTAAGTTGGATTCATGGAAGACATCATCCACCACCTCTAAGATGGGGGATGGCCAAGGGTCTGTGTTGGGGCAGGTCTAGAAACTCTCAGTCTTTTCTTAGACTGAGGGAAGTCCTGGGATTCCCAGTGGAAATGTTCCCTGAGGATGTGAAATGTTCCCCCAAGGAAAAGATCTTCTGGTCGGGAGGCAGAAGGAATGGATTCCTTTGCATCTGAATCCTCATAAGCAGTCAGAGATTGTTGTTCCTCTTCAAAATCTGAATAATCATATTCCTCAGAAACCTGTTCTGTCAGTATTTCAGGAAAAGTGTCTCTTTTCCTTTTAGAAATTGTGGCCTGACTACCCCTGAAAAGGGAGATAAGATCCCCTGCCATTTTAAGCATTTGGGATTGGGGGTGGTGAAGCAGGAGTAAGATGGTGGCTAGAGGTAGATTTCTTAGGAGTGGCCTTGCTTCTAGGCCTAAGAGTATCCATTGGTCTGAGAGAAAAGGTAGTCGGATGAGAAGACGTCGTTTTTTTGTCTAGCTTCGGTAGTGTGAAAAGCCTCCTACGAAGCCAGTGCCTGTGTCACAGCTCCGGTCCCAACCAAAGGCTCGGAAGACGAAGAAGATTTCTGTGGCATACGAAAGGGTCTCGGTAGAGGCCTGTAAAGGTATCGATCAGGCATCAGGGGCTGCGAAGGCACCTCACTGAATTTAGGAAAACTGACGACCTGCTTAGCGGTAGAGTTGTCAGCAGGCTTAGCCTTGGGTGGACTGTCTCTATCTTTAAGTTTTTTCGGAATTTCTATGGATTGTTGGCTGACAGATGCCATTTCAGAATGCAAAGATGGAAGACGAAAACACCTGGCTACAATAAGAGCTCTACGATGAATGGTTCTCGTGTTAAAGAGGGCAAAGAACTGGCAACGGGGGAAGTCGTGGTCTGGGCTTAAACAAGTGACGCATTATGAATGGAAGTCTCAGTGTTGGATCTGCTTTCTACACGTGGGTCGATTGTTATCTTTTTTGGACATCGGTTAGTGCAAGAAAAAGGGATCCCCAACGGGGTACTTAGCTTTAGAAGTTTTCAGATGTTTTTCAAACTCTGATAGTGACCGACCGGGCACACTTGCAAACTGCTTCTGATACAGGCTCCACGGCAAAACAGACTGATGTAACGGCATCGGCTGCCTTACTTTACAGCAACGACCTGACATCAGTCAGCAAGCGACAGCAGCTGACGCAGAAAAACATTGACTCTGGTATACAGGCCAGCCGAGGGCTATCACAGCAGGGATAACCCACAGGTGATGACTGCAACAGTGAAACACAAAGAAAGTACAGTTTTGTACCTACCATAAATGTAGATGTTCGAGTTTCACACTGCTGCAGTCATTACACTTGGGTTATCCTGCCGTCAGGAGGTCCCGCAGTCGGCCTGAGTTCCAAAGTCTTGGTCCGGCGTCAGTTGCTGTCGCTTCTTCCCTGACGTCAGTGCGCCAGGGGTATATAAGATGCATCCAACGCCATTTTCTTCAGGTTTTTCTTGCCCCAGATGTCAGGTGCCCCCAAGTAGGTAGGCAATACATATTGCTAATCAAAAATATACAATAAAAACAATACCTTCAGTTACCAGCAAATACACCCCAAAGGTTGTATAGAACAGAAAGGTATAGATAAGTCCAGCTAGTTCAGAAGGGATGGAGGGAGGGTAACCTGGACTGCAGCAGTGCGAACACTCGAACATCTACATTTATGGTAGGTACAAAACTGTACTATGTTCATCGTGTTACACTGCTGCAGTCATTACACTTGGGTAGAATCCCAAAGCTGACGTTGGGTGGCTGGTCTATAAAGAGTTAGGATTGGCTATGAGGCACTGCGGAACTGCAGTGGCAAATCCTGCTCTGGATTTAGAGTAAAGAGGCAGGTGGTAATGCTTGGTAAAGGGGTGCACTGAACTCCAAGTTGCAGCCTCCAAAATTTCCTTGGTAGGTACTCCTCTGAGAAAGGCTGCTGAAGTGGCTGTTGCCCTGGTGGAATGTGGCCTAATGTTATTTGGGACTGATTTTCTATGTTGTGTGTAGCAGTACCGAATACAGTGTCCTATCCATTTGGATATAGTCTGCTTTGAGATAGCCTTGCCCTGTGATCCTGCAGCATATGCTACAAACAGTTGCTCAGTTTTCCTGAAAGCCTTTGTTTTGTCCAAGTAGAAGCGTAGCTGCCTGTGTATGTCCAAAGAATGCAGAAGTTTCTCCCCTTTATTCTGGGGGTTTGGATAAAAAGTTGGTAAATGGATGGTTTGGTTAAGAGCCACACTAGATACCACCTTTGGCATAAAGGTAGGGTTTGTCCTTAAAGATACCCTGTCCTGATGAAAAATTATAAAAGGTTCCACTGCCATTAATGCCTGTAGCTCTGAGACTCTTTGTGCTGAAGTTACTGCCAGGAGCAGAGCTGTTTTCCATGATAAAAATTTTAGATCGGCTGTATTGGCTGGCTCAAAAGGTGGTAGGGTCAGTTTTTCCAAAACGAAATTGAGGTCCCAAGTTGGTGTTGGTGCTCTCCGGGGCGGTCTTATGTTTTTAGCCCCTCTGAGGTACTGCTTTAGCAAGGGATGAGAGAATAAAGGAGGATGCATGTTGTAATGTGCTGAAATGGCAGAGGGGTGGATCTTAATTGATGAGAAGGATAGGCCTCTATCCAGCATCTCAGTTAAGTATTGTAAAATCTGAGGAATGTTTGGAACAAGAGGGTCAAGGCTTTGAGCCTGGTTCCAGGCACAGACTCTCTTCCATTTTTCTGAGTAGGCTTTCCTGGTGCTAGGCCTCCTGGCCTCCAAAATGACATCCATAACAGCTTTAGAGAGAGGTGTTGCCTGTTTGACTAATGTATCTGCCATGCAGCCAGGTTTAGGGTTTTGAGCTGACTGTGCAGGATCCGATTGTTTCGTTGAGTCAGAAGGTGTGAAACTCGAGGCAAAATCCATGGTGGGCCTTGAGCCAAGTTCCTTAAAACAGGGTACCAATGCTGGCGTGGCGAGTCTGGAGCAATCAGGATCATCTGTGCTTTTTCTTGTCTGGCTTTTAGGAGTACCTTTGAAAGGACAGGCAGTGGCGGGGAAGGCATAAACTTTTAGGTTTTTCCAGCTGAACAGGAGAGCATCCACTTTCCATGCTTGTTTGTGATAAGTCCTTGTGCAGAATTTTTGTAGTTGGCAATTCAGTGGGGAGGCAAAAAGATCTATGTCTGGGCATCCCCACTTTTGCGTTACCATGCTGAAGATTTGTGGATTCAATTTCCATTCGTGAGGGTCCAGGATGTTTCTGCTTAGATCTTCTGCCAGAGTATTTTTCTTTCCTGGCAGGAACTGTGCTTGCAGGTGGACTTGATACGTTAGAGCTGTGTTCCACAAGGTCATGGCTTGCCTGTATAGGTGATAAGAATGAATGCCCCCTTGCTTGTTTATGTACCACATTACTGTGGTGTTGTCTGTCTTTAGTAGTAATTGTCCTGGATGTAGAAGGTCCTTGAAAGCTGTTAGGGCATTTTGAACAGCCAACATATCTTTTTGATTGATATGAAGATGCATCTGGTCTGTGGTCCACTTGCCCTGAATGCATTTTTCTGCCATGTGTGCTCCCCAGGCATAATCCGAAGCATCAGTTGTTACGAGTTTGCCTGGCTGTGGGTTGGGTAAAAGGCTGACCCTTGTTTAGGTGACATGCCTGTGCCCACCATCGAAACTCCTGTTGTAGGCAGGGAATCATTGGTATTACTGCTTCTAAACTGTGAGAGTGTTGAGTCCAAACACTTTTCAGGTACCATTGTAATTTCCTCATATGCAGTCTGGCATATGGCATTAGTAGTATGCAGGATGCCATGAATCCCAGGGCCTGCAGAATTTTTCTTGCAGGGAGATGGGACTTTCTTGCCAGCAACTGAAAACATTGAGTTAGTTGAACTTGTTTGTCTGGCGTGACGTAAGCCATCTGGGCCGTTGTATTTAAGCTGGCACCCAGGAATATAATCTGTTGCGAGGGCACTAGCTTTGACTTCTTTTCATTTACTGTGTACCCTAGAGAAATTAGCAACCTTTTTAAAAACGCCAGATGCTGTAGAAGAATGTCCTTTGTCTCTGTAGAATAAGGCAGTCGTCCAGGTATTTATATTTGAATTCCTTTTTGTCTGCAAAATGCAATTACTGGTGCCAGGCACTTTGTGAAGACCCTGGGTGCAGTAGATAAGCCAAAGGGCAGTGCAGAGAATTGGAAGTGCATTGTACCAGCTTTGAATCTGAGGTATCTTCTGCAATTTTGTCTGAAAGGGACATGCAGGTATGCTTCTTTGAGGTCCAGAGTAACAAGCCATGCCTTCCTGCCCAGCATGGGTAGAAGCTGCTGTAATGTCAACATTTTGAATTTCGGAATATCCAGGTAAGTATTCAGAATTGAAAGGTCTAGTACGAGCCTCCAGGCCTTGTCCTTTCTGGGACCAGGAAGAGTCTTGAGTAAAATCCTTGACCTTGTTCCTGTTGTGGTACTTTCTGAATAGCTCTCATGTCCATGAGGGCTGAAATTTGTTTTTGTGCCTCTGCCCATTGATTTTGTGGCAGGTCTGGCATTCCTTTTAGCCTTGGTAAAGTATGAAAGTGGAATCTGTGACCTTGAGAGACAATATTCAGGACCCATTTGTCATGGGTGATTGTTTGCCAGTTTTGAGAAAAAAGTGCTAGTTTTCCCCCTAAGGGGGCTTCCAAAAGGGACGTGCTTGGCGTACAGAGGGGAAAGTCATTGTGACTGTTTCCTGTAAGGTTGAGACTTGTCCTCACCACCTTTTGGGGTTGAGGTGCCTCACATTGTCTGTTTGAGCCTTGGGGTTGAGATTGCCTCTTGGGCGTCTGTATCTGCCTCTCTGTGGCCTGTCTGACACCGGAAAGGACCAATTCTTTGTTGGCCAATTCCTGCTAAACTGAGGTGGCTGTACCTGTAAGAAATCTTTGACTGTTTGCATAGATTTAGCTTTATCCTCCATTTTCTTTAACAGCTCTTCTGTCTTAACACCAAACAAAGTATCATGCTGTAAAGGAACATCCAATAATTTTGCCTTAACATGATCAGGTAAACTTTATTCTTTTAACCAAGCATGTCTTCGAATCACAGAACCTGTAACTGCAGTTCTACAAGAGGCCTCTAAAGAATCAAAACCACATTGCAGAGTATGTTTTCCCTCCTGTTCAACTGCATGCAATAACTCCTGCATTTCTTTACAATCAGGAGCTTCTGAGCTTGCAAGCATTTTCTGTTTTAACTGAGCCATTAAATATTGTTGGTACTTAAGCATGTGAAACTGGCAATTTAAAGCTCTTCCTGCTAAAGTTGCAGAAGTGTATACATTCTTCCCCCATCTATCCAAAGCTCTGGAATCTCTGTCCGAAGGTACTGGATTGTTTGCAATGGAAGCCTTAACCCCTTTTGGACCCTGGGAAATAGTGTCTGGATCAGCAGAAGGGTTTTTTGTAAAGAAACTTGTGAGAGTCGGGGACTCTATAATACCTATCTGGCTTGGCTGGAGCAGGGGGCAACGATTCAGGAGATAAACTGGATTCAGAGAACACATCATCCACAATATCTAGCACTGGCGGAATAGCCAGGGGCCTGTGTTGAGGCAATAAGAGGAAATCCCTGAGCCTTTTCTTGGATTCTAAGTAATCCTGGCTTTCCCAATGGAAATGCTCCCCCATGGTATGTAAAGCTTCCCCAAAAGAATAATCCTCAGGAGGAGAGGCTGAAGGGATAGATTCTTCAGCATCAGTCTCTTCATAGTGGGGTAGAGAGTATCCCTGGTCGGAAGACGAATCAGAGGAAATGGAAACCTGATCAGAGGAGTCCTAGTCTGTATCCTGCCTAGGCCCTTTCTCAGGCGGGGGATGGGAACCCCTGATTAGAGTAATGAGGTCTTCGGCCATTTTAAGCATCTGTTTATTAGGCTTGGAGGACTGTCCAGGAGAATGCTGTACTTGTTTCTTTGTCTTTAATGGTACCTTTGTCTTGACTGTTGTTTTAATGGCAAGTTGTGAAGGTCTGAAAACACCCTCAGAAGCCGATGCCTGCTCAGCGGCTCCAGACCCATCTGAGGGGTTAGTTTCCGTAGGCCCAATACCTTGAGTTTCCAGAGGCCTAGATGTCTCCACGTGAGAGTCGGAAGCGGCCTGTGGCTCTGTGGTAGTGGGTGTCAGGGGCTGCAAAAGCGCCTCACTGAGAACCGGCGACTGGCCTAGAAGAGGTTTCGTCGTCGATTTCGGACCTCGGATGCCTGTCTTTATCCTTGTCTTTGCGTTTTTTCGGTATTGAGGTCGTTGGCTGATCCGACAGCATCGTATAATTGAACCTTCGGCCAAAGTAGGGCAAAGCAAAATCAAAACGTCTTTTTTATAGTGTGTTTGTTAAATCTAGCACAAAACCGACAACTAGTGACGTCGTGATCAGGGCCTAGGCATGGAATACAGTAAGAGTGGAAGTCCTTATGAGGTATTCGCTTCCCACAAGAAATACAATTATTAGCTTTTTCTGACATCGGTCTTAGGGAAGAAAAAAGGTTTCCCCAACGGGGTACTTAGCTTTATTGAAGACTTCAGATCCGAAATTTGACTTTGAAAATCTGCTTCTGCTTCGGGCACCGCGCGGCAAGAAAGACTGAAGAAAATGGCGTCGGATGCATCTTATATACTCCTGGCGCACTGACGTCAGGGAAGAAGCGACAGCAACCAACGCCAGACCAAGACTTTGGAACTCAGGCCGACTGCGGGACCGCCTGACAGCAGGATAACCCAAGTGTAATGACTGCAGCAGTGTAACATGATGAACATCATCTGAAGTTCCATGCAAAGGTGAATTTAAAATCTCAATTTTAATAAAACAAGTAATCTCCGTGGTATCCCCAAAGTCTCAAACAACCCACTAAACAAGTATAGTGGGTCCAATTACAAAACAGTGCAAGAAACTTCTCTGTGTGGAAGATTTACAGCCCATATATCTCTAGCTAATCACTATACATTAATCAGATCAGTCAGTAGTAGAAATAGCAACCTAAACTCATCTTAAATTAAAAAAATATATATATATATATATATATATATATATATAGACACACATATATCTATATATATATATATATATATATATATATATATATATATATATACATATATATATATATATATATATATATATATATATATATATATAGATATATATATATATATATTTATTTATATATATACACATACATACATAATATGAAATACTGTACAAAATTACTAAGTATTCGAGAGTAATCCAAGCAAGGCAGGCAGTCTGTTTCCAGTCGAAAATCCTTTAAGTACACAGGCAAGTGATCCAAGTAAAACAAAATTAACAGAGTGATAGTTTCCAATTTTATTTCATTCTATTCTACCAGTTGGTTATAAATATCACGTTAAACTTGGTTTTAAATACCATGTTAAATCAGTTCTAATTTAAGTGCATATTTTGTTTCCATCATCATACAGTTTTTCTTTTTTCCGCTTTATTCAAAATGATGTGTAATAACAATACTTACTAATTATACAATAATATTTTTATAGATACTTATTAGGGTTCTTGTACAAAGACCTGAAGAAGTCTAGGACGACGAAAGTGATATTTGTTAACAATAGGTTATGAAAATAGAATATGATGTTTACAACTGATTTTTTACATGCAGTGTATATGTATACATTTATATATATTTTTAGATTGCCAAATGGACCAAGGTTGATATATTTCCAGCCATGTAGTATACTGTCTTGGATAAAATCACAGACTTAATAATCTGGTTAAATAAGGCGTACCATATTATTATAAATTTTATTTAAAGTACATAAGGGTACTTATTATTAGTAACTTAAGGGTTATTATGAGAGCTACTAAGTAGGGCAGGACCAGCTCGAATATCACACTGATGGGGGAAGGGATGTGAATTTAACATGCATCACTAAAATAACACTTTGTTTTACAGCACAATAAACTACTCCCTTGCCTGATAAAAAGTATATATATATATATATATATATATATATATAAATATAGATTTACTTTATAACCTCGAAATGCTGAAATATCGAATTTCAGTAAAAACCGAATCCACAAAACACCGACAAACAAAAACCGTGAAACCACATAACCGAAAACATTGCACACACTACACTAAACATACAACACAACACCCACATCACAACATAAACAAAATAAAACACACATACACAACTCACACACACCCCCCCCCTACATGTATATACTAACTCCGAGATTGGACAAACACAACACAAAAGCTCACTCACACACGCACATTCTCCAATCCCTTACACACACTCTAACTCCCACTCAAAACCCTTACAAAACACTCACTTACCTGACATAACACCTACATCCACACACAGCACCGCGCACCACCAAAACACAAACCCGGACATTACGTAGCGCAACTTCATAACCGCGAATTCGACATATATTTGACATACGTGAAATTCGCCATTATGAACGTTCGCTATTTCAAACATTCGACTTTATAGCTTCGAGATACTGAAATTCGACATTTCAGTATTTCGATGTTATAAAGTGAACCCATATATATACATACACATACATATATATTTAGAAAGCTTGTGAGGAAAAGTACAGTTTTGTACCTACCATAAATGTAGATGTCCGAACTGGATAGCATCTGCAGTCATAACAAATGGGTTGTCCTGTCGTCAGGCAGCCCTTCGGTCGGCCGGATTCCAAAGTCTGGGTCCGGCCGCTGATGTCGCACTTCACCCGACGTCATCTCTGCTGGTCTTCGGGTATAAAGGCATCAGCCGACGCCATTTTCCTCAGTGTATCTTGCCCCAGATGCCAATTGCCCTCTTGGAAAGCTAAATTTTGGATAAATGCCAATGTTTCCAAAATAGTAGAAGGCAAACACAAAAAATAAACATGTATGTACATATATACAAACAAATACACCATAAGAGATCCCCCCCCCCCCCAGCTAGCTATTAGGAAGGTAAATACCCTAGGAGTACCGCAGAGGGGAAGGAGGGAGGGTAATCCTGACTGCAGATGCTATCCAGTTCGGACATCTACATTTATGGTAGGTACAAAACTGTACTATGTCCGTCATGGATGCATCTGCAGTCATAACAAATGGGTAGAATACCATAGCCAAACTAGGGGAGGAGGAATAATAGTTATGGTGTAGTCAGGATCCCTAGCAGTACAGCAGTGGCAAACCCTGCTCGGGATCTAGAATATAGAGGTAAGTTGTAATGCTTGGCAAATGTATGCACGGAGGTCCAAGTAGCCGCCTCAATAATGTCCTTGGTTGCCACTCCTCGTAAGAAAGCTGTGGTAGTGGCTGTAGCCCTTGTAGAATGAGGTCTTATGTTCTGTGGAATTGGTTTTCCATGGTAGGAGTAACAGAATCTTATGCAATTTCCTATCCATTTGGAGATTGTCTGTTTGGAAATTGCTTTTCCTTCCCTTCCTGTTGCATAGGCTACAAAGAGCTGGTCAGTTTTCTGTTACCTTTGGTTCTGTCCAGGTAGTAGCGTAACTGTCTGTGTACATCCAAGGTATGCATTATTCTTTCACCTCTGTTTTGTGGATTGGGAAATAAGGTAGGTAGGTGGATTGCCTGGTTTAAAGACACTCTGGATACCACCTTAGGCATAAATGTAGGATTAGTTCTCATGGACACCCTATCTTGATGGAAGATTAGGAAGGGTTGCACTGCCATTAAGGCCTGTAGTTCGAAACCCTCCTTGCTGAAGTAATAGCCAGTAGGAAAGCAGTTTTCCATGACAGGTGTTGTAGATCTGCTGTTGCTGCTGGTTCAAACGGAGGGAGTGTCAACTTTTCTAGTACAAAATTCAAGTCCCATGCTGGTAATGGTGGTTTCCTAGGAGGTTTTACATTCTTGATCCCTCTGAGAAACTGCCTGAGTAGAGGATGTGAAAAGACAGGAGGATCAAAGCTGTATTCTGCTGAAATAGCTGATGCATGTATCTTGATGGAGGAATAGGACAGGCCTGTATGTAGAAGCTCTGCCAAGTACTCCAGAATGTTAGCAATATCTATGTTCGACACATCTTTTCCTCTTTCAGTACTCCAAATGACGAACCTTTTCCATTTTCCTGCATAGTTCCTTCTTGTTGAAGGTCTGCGGGCTTCAAGGATAATGTCTTTAACCCTTTGTGAAAGGTCTGGGTTAGTTACTGCTATGTGATGTTCCAGGCAGTCAGTTGCAAGGTTTTTAGGTTTGGATGTATGATGTTGTAGTTGTTCTGAGTTAACATCAGAGGCATCAGGGTATTGACCACATTTTCTCGAGACACGCTCCTCAGCAATGGGTACCAGTGTTGTCTTGGCCAGTTCGAGCTATCAGAATTATCCTTGGCGTTCCTCTTTGATTTTCAGTAGTACCTTGTGCATCAAGGGAAGAGGTGGGAATGCATATGCTGTCAGGCCTTTCCAGCTGAAGGATAGAGAGTCCACCTTCCATGCAAGTGGGTGGAATGTCCTTGTGCAGAATTTTTGAGCTGGTGATTTTGTGGGGAAGCGAATAGATCTATTTGTGGCATTCCCATTTCTTTGTGATGGCCTTGAAGATGTCTGGGTGTAGCATCCATTCGTGAGCATCCGAGGTGGTTCTGCTTAAAATGTCTGCTAGGGTGTTCTCTTTTCCGTACAAATATTGCCTGTAACTGGATGTTGTAGCTGAGAGCCAGATTCCAAAGGTCCAAAGTCATTCTGCATAGGGGGTAAGAATGAGTGCCTCCCTGTTTGTTGATGTACCACATGACTGTGGTGTTGTCTGTCCTTATCATCAAATGGCCTTCTTTGAGGTATGGTCTGAATTTTAGGATTGCCAGTTTTACTGCCAGCATTTCTTTTTGGTTTATGTGCAGGTGCAGCTGGTCCTGAGTCCACAGTCCTTGTACGCATTTGTCCAGCATGTGTGCCCCCCATCCTAGGTCTGAGGCATCTGTTGTGATGGTTTGGGTTGCTCGAAAGTTGTGGAAGGGTAAGCCTGGGTTTGACTGGCATGCCCGAGCCCACCATAGGAACTCCTGTTTTAAGCATGGGATTAGTGGTATTTCTGTTTCTAAGCTGTGCCTGTGTTGCGACCATAAATTCTTTAGGTACCACTGTAACTTTCTCATATGCAGTCTGGCATGTGGGACCAAGATTATGCATGATGCCATGAAGCCCAAGGCCTGCAGAACTTTTCTTGCTGTTAGTTTGTTCTGCTTTGTTAATGCCAAGAAGTAAAGAGGGAGTTATTTTTGTTTTTCTGCAGTTAGGAATGCCATCTGTTTTACTGTGTCCAATTCCGTGCCCAAGAAAGTTCTTGTCTGGGATGGTATCAGTCTTGACTTTTGAAAATTGACTGTGTATCCCAGGGCTTGTAGCAAGTAAATGACCCTTTGTAAATCTGTTGTCAGCTTGCTTTTGTTGTCCGCTTGTAACAGGCAGTCGTCCAGGTATGGATAAATTTGGATTCCTGTACTCTGCAGTGAGCGATTACTGATGCCAGGCATTTTGTGAATACTCTGGGCGCAGTAGATAAGCCAAAGGGCAATGCTGAGAATTGATAATGCTCTGATCCTGCAAGAAATCTGAGGTATCGTCTGCAATTTGGTCGAATGGGGACGTGCAGGTATGCCTCCTTGAGATCTAGAGTTACCAGCCAACACTCCTTGCCCAGCATGGGAAGAAGTTGCTGTAGGGTCAGCATTTTGAATTTTGGGACAATGATGTATGTGTTTAAGATGGACTGGTCGAGAATAGGTCTCCAGTTTTTTTCTTTTCTTGGTACTAGGAAGAGTCTGGAGTAGAATCCTTTGCCCTGTTCTGTTATTGGTACCCTTTCCACAGCTCTCATCTTTATTAATTCTGCTGTCTGGTGCAGGGTTTCTATTTTTTGATTTGGGGGCAGGTTTGGCATTCCTCTTCTTACTGGTAAAGTGTGGAAGTGGAACCGGTAGCCTTGGTCTATGGTTTGCAAAATCCACTTGTCTTTTGTAATATAGTGCCAACTTTTCGAGAATAAGGCTAACTTTCCGCCTAATGGTGCTGCCATTTGCTCCCTGGTAGGCGGAGTCAGAGCCAAGTCACTGTGATTGTCCTGTTGCAGTGGCAGTGGTTGCGTCTGTGCCTCGGTTATTGCCTTGCCACTGTCGTCCTCTGTAAGCACCTCGTCTGGATTGACTTCTGCCCCTAGAGCGTCTGTTCCTGCCCCTTTGGGATCTTGTGGAGTCAGGAAAGGACCAATTTTTGGCAGGCCAGTTCCTGCTAAACCTTGGGGGCTGAACCTGGAGGAAATCTTTAACTGTTTGCACAGATTTTGCCTTCTCTTCCATTTTATTCATTACCTGTTGGGCAGGTTCCCCAAATAGACTGGCCTTATCCATAGGAGCATCCAATAGCTTAGCTTTAACATGATCCGGCAAGACCTGTTCTTTCAACCATGCATGCCTTCTTATCACTGTGCCAGTCATGGCTGATCTAAATGAAGCCTCCAGTGCATCATAGCCACATTTTAAAGAAAGGTTACTAACCTGTTGGATGTTATTCACCATTTCTAATACATATTTCTTATCTAAAGATTCATCAGAGGACAGCTTTTTAATTAACTGATCAAGCATAAACTCTTGGTATTGGATCATGTGAAACTGACAGTTTAAAGCTCTAGCTGAGAGAGTAGCAGAGGTGTAGTCTTTTTTCCCCCATCTCTCTAAGGACCTGGATTCCCTTTCAGATGAATAGGGTTTTGCTGTGGTCGAGGCTACTGCCTTAGGCCCCTGGGATATAGTTTCGGGGTCTGCAAGTGGGGCCTTGTATAGGTGGTGATGAGTGTCTGGCACCCTGTAAAATCTATCTGGTTTGGCAGGGGCTGGAGGTAAAGAATCAGGTGCAGTGCAGACATCATTAAATGCATCGTCCACAACAGATAGGACAGGAGGTATAGCTAAGGGCCTATGTTGTGGTAAGTGCAGAAAAGTCCTAAGCCTTTTTCTTGAATCTGAGAAATCAAGTCCCTGCCATTGGAATTGTTCTCTCATGGCATGTAAGGTTTCCCCAAAAGAGAATTCCTCTAGTGGAGAGGCAGCTGGAATGGATTCTTCAGCATCTGAATCTTCATAATTGGAAAAAGGAGCCTCTGGCTGGTCTATAATGTCTGAGTCATCCGCAGAATCATCAGAGGACACAGGCTCGGGGGGCTCTGCTCTAGGTCTCTTTTCTGGGGGCTGAGAGGCCCTGTCTGAGTGAGATTGGGATCCCCTAATTAAGGATATTAAATCTTCTGCCAGAGTAAGCATTTGTGAACTAGAAGTGGGCCTGAGTGAGGGTGGTTTAACAGGCACTGATTTAGCTGATTTGGCTGCTTTAGTCCTGGCAAAGGCCTTAATAGACATGGCTGCAGGAGGCCTAGCAGCACCACGTGCTGGGGTAGAGATATCCAAGAGGATGGTGTCTGATAGATCAGTAGGAACCACAGTTGTAGGCAAATTTTCTGAGGCTGATTCAGATAAGGTAGCAGGAGCCTCAGTAGTAGTCATGGATTCGGCTGAAGATTGACCAGTTTTCTCGGTTTCGGCCGAAACCGAGACACTCGCTTGCTTAACCGTGGTTTCGCCGAAACCGGACCGCAAGTGTCGGTCTTTTCTTTGCGTTTTTAACAATTTGGGTAGTCGGAGGATCCGGCGGCATAATGTACGCAAAATCTGAGCCGAAAAACTGTTCAGCAAACTCCGACCGACGCCTAAGCGTTCGTCGGTTGAAGGAAGCACAGGCCGAACACGCTGCTGCGTCGTGGTCTGGGCCTAAGCAAGGCAAACAGTAAGAGTGGAAATCTTTATGAGGTATTTGTTTCCCACAAGTTAAAAAGTTATTGACTTTTTCTGACATCGGCTGAGGCAAGAAAGAGTCCCCAACGGGTACTTAGCTTTTAGAAGTCTTCGAAGTAGTATTCGGTAGTAGTAATCTCTGGATCTGACCGACCGGCACTTGAGAACAGCTTCTGCTTCGGGCGCCACGCAGCAAGAAAGACTGGGGAAAATGGCGTCGGCTGATGCCTTTATACCCGAAGACCAGCAGAGATGACGTCGGGTGAAGTGCGACATCAGCCGAAGCCGGACCCAGACTTTGGAATCCGGCCGACCGAAGGGCTGCCTGACGACAGGACAACCCATTTGTTATGACTGCAGATGCATCCATGAAGGACATCTATTACTCTGTTAATTTTGTTTTACTTGGATTGCTTGTCTGTGTACTTAAAGGATTTTCAACTGGAAACAGACTGCCTGCCTTGCTTGGATTACTTTCGAATACTTAGTAATTCTGTACAATACTTCATATTTTATATATAAATATAAATATATATATATTTTATATATAAATATAAATATATATATATATATATATATATATATATATATAGTACAGTTTTGTACCTACCATAAATGTAGATGTCCGAACTGGATAGCATCTGCAGTCATAACAAATGGGTTGTCCTGTCGTCAGGCAGCCCTTGATCGGCCGGATTCCAAAGTCTGGGTCCGCTTCGCTGATGTCGCACTTCACCCGACGTCATCTCTGCTGGTCTTCGGGTATAAAGGCATCAGCCGACGCCATTTTCCTCAGTGTTTCTTGCCCCAGATGCCAATTGCCCTCTTGGAAAGCTAAATTTTGGATAAATGCCAATGTTTCCAAAATAGTAGAAGGCAAACACAAAAAATAAACATGTATGTACATATATACAAACAAATACACCATAAGAGACCCCCCCCCCAGCTAGCTATTAGGAGGGTAAATACCCTAGGAGTACCGCAGAGGGGAAGGAGGGAGGGTAATCCTGACTGCAGATGCTATCCAGTTCGGACATCTACATTTATGGTAGGTACAAAACTGTACTATGTCCTTCATGGATGCATCTGCAGTCATAACAAATGGGTAGAATACCATAGCCAAACTAGGGGAGGAGGAATAATAGTTATGGTGTGGTCAGGATCCCTTGCAGTACAGCAGTGGCAAACCCTGCTCGGGATCTAGAATATAGAGGTAAATTGTAATGCTTGGCAAATGTATGCACGGAGGTCCAAGTAGCCGCCTCAATAATGTCCTTGGTTGCCACTCCTCTTAAGAAAGCTGTGGTAGTGGCTGTAGCCCTTGTAGAATGAGGTCTTATGTTCTGTGGAATTGGTTTTCCATGGTAGGAGTAACAGAATCTTATGCAATTTCCTATCCATTTGGAGATTGTCTGTTTGGAAATTGCTTTTCCTTCCCTTCCTGTTGCATAGGCTACAAAGAGCTGGTCAGTTTTTCTGTTACCTTTGGTTCTGTCCAGGTAGTAGCGTAACTGTCTGTGTACATCCAAGGTATGCATTATTCTTTCACCTCTGTTTTGTGGATTGGGAAAGAAGGTAGGTAGGTGGATTGCCTGGTTTAAAGACACTCTGGATACCACCTTAGGCATAAATGTAGGATTAGTTCTCATGGACACCCTATCTTGATGGAAGATTAGGAAGGGTTGCACTGCCATTAAGGCCTGTAGTTCCGAAACCCTCCTTGCTGAAGTAATAGCCAGTAGGAAAGCACTTTTCCATGACAGGTGTTGTAGATCTGCTGTTGCTGCTGGTTCAAACGGAGGGAGTGTCAACTTTTCTAGTACAAAATTCAAGTCCCATGCTGGTAATGGTGGTTTCCCAGGAGGTTTTAAATTCTTGATCTCTCTGAGAAACTGCCTGAGTAGAGGATGTGAAAAGACAGGAGGATCAAAGCTGTATTCTGCTGAAATAGCTGATGCATGTATCTTGATGGAGGAATAGGACAGGCCTGAATGTAGAAGCTCTGCCAAGTACTCCAGAATGTTAGCAATATCTATGTTCGACACATCTTTTCCTCTTTCAGTACTCCAAATGACGAACCTTTTCCATTTTCCTGCATAGTTCCTTCTTGTTGAAGGTCTGCGGGCTTCAAGGATAATGTCTTTAACCCTTTGTGAAAGGTCTGGGTTAGTTACTGCTATGTGATGTTCCAGGCAGTCAGTTGCAAGGTTTTTAGGTTTGGATGTATGATGTTGTAGTTGTTCTGAGTTAACATCAGAGGCATCAGGGGTATTGACCACATTTTCTCCCGAGACATGCTCCTCAGCAATGGGTACCAGTGTTGTCTTGGCCAGTTCGGAGCTATCAGAATTATCCTTGGACGTTCCTCTTTGATTTTCAGTAGTACCTTGTGCATCAAGGGAAGAGGTGGGAATGCATATGCTGTCAGGCCTTTCCAGCTGAAGGATAGAGAGTCCACCTTCCATGCAAGTGGGTGGAATGTCCTTGTGCAGAATTTTTGAGCTGGTGATTTTGTGGGAAGCGAATAGATCTATTTGTGGCATTCCCCATTTCTTTGTGATGGCCTTGAAGATGTCCGGGTGTAGCATCCATTCGTGAGCATCCGAGGTGGTTCTGCTTAAAATGTCTGCTAGGGTGTTCTCTTTTCCCGGTACAAATATTGCCTGTAACTGGATGTTGTAGCTGAGAGCCAGATTCCAAAGGTCCAAAGTCATTCTGCATACGGGGTAAGAATGAGTGCCTCCCTGTTTGTTGATGTACCACATGACTGTGGTGTTGTCTGTCCTTATCATCAAATGGCCTTCTTTGAGGAATGGTCTGAATTTTAGGATTGCCAGTTTTACTGCCAGCATTTCTTTTTGGTTTATGTGCAGGTGCAGCTGGTCCTGAGTCCACAGTCCTTGTACACATTTGTCCAGCATGTGTGCCCCCATCCTAGGTCTGAGGCATCCGTTGTGATGGTTTGGGTTGCTCGAAAGTTGTGGAAGGGTAAGCCTGGGTTTGACTGGCATGCCCGAGCCCACCATAGGAACTCCTGTTTTAAGCATGGGATTAGTGGTATTTCTGTTTCTAAGCTGTGCCTGTGTTGAGACCATAAATTCTTTAGGTACCACTGTAACTTTCTCATATGCAGTCTGGCATGTGGGACCAAGATTATGCATGATGCCATGAAGCCCAAGGCCTGCAGAACTTTTCTTGCTGTTAGTTTGTTCTGCTTTGTTAATGCCAAGAAGTAAAGAGGGAGTTCTTTTTGTTTTTCTGCAGTTAGGAATGCCATCTGTTTTACTGTGTCCAAATCCGCGCCCAAGAAAGTTCTTGTCTGGGATGGTATCAGTCTTGACTTTTGAAAATTGACTGTGTATCCCAGGGCTTGTAGCAAGTAAATGACCCTTTGTAAATCTGTTGTCAGCTTGCTTTTGTTGTCCGCTTGTAACAGGCAGTCGTCCAGGTATGGATAAA